>NC_087207.1:25769717-25805658 GCF_015104395.2 Macrobrachium nipponense | reverse complement strand
TCTCCAGTACAGAGGGCTTCTCTTTTATACGCCCCTCTGTCTAAACAGCTGTTTCCATTCTCAGTTGGTAAAGGACATTTCCCATACGCTTACTGAGAAGGCACACAGGATTTGCTGGTACATTTCTGCTAAGAAGCCTAGGCCAGCTGCTTCTGTCTCGAAGAGGGAGCCAAACACCTGCCCAACAGCCCTTTCGAGGTAGAGCTTTTAGCCGAGCCCAACGGAAGAGAGGAGGAGAGAAAAGAGGAAGATCTTCCATTAGAGTTCCAAAGAAGAACGCAAAATGAATGATTCCAGTCCTCAATCAACCAGTAGGGGCCAGACGTCTGGGATTCTCGGAAGCATGGGCTTCAATGAAAGCAGATTCTTGGTCCCTGCAAGTGCTGAGGAAAGGATACCTCATCCCCTTCAAGAACAGACCTCCATTGACGACGACTCCAGAGGGAGCTGTCAGCGAGATACAAGGACCCTGTAAAGAGAGAGATCCTTCTTGGACTGGTGCAGCAAAACAAATGTGTTGGAAGGAGGCCATCGAGGTAGTACAGGATCCGCACTCCCGAGGTTTTTTACAATCGCCTATTTTTGGTGCCGAAAGCCTCGGGGGGGTGGAGGCCTGTCCTGGACGTGAGTGCATTGAATCGCTTCGTGGAGAAGACAAAGTTCTCCATGGAGACATCCAACTCGGTTCTCTCTGCTCTCCGTCCAGGAGATTGGATGGTCTCCCTCGACCTGCAAGATGCATACTTTCAACGTCCCCTGTGCATCATTCGTCGGAAGGATTTATCAGTTCAGAGCTTTGTGTTTCGGCCTCTCGACGGCTCCTCAGGTGTTTACAGCGTTGATGAGAACGTAGCAAGATGGCTACATCTGAAGGGGGTGAGGATATCTCTTTACCTAGACGATTGGCTTATAAGAGCGCAGACAAGACAAAAGTGCTTGGATGGACTTGGAGATAGCTCTTCAATTGACCAGATCTCTCGGATTGCTCGTAAACCTCGAGAAGTCTCACACAATCCCCAGTCAGACTATCGTCTATCTGGGGATTCGGATGGATTCTCGGGGTTTTCGAGCGTATCCATCCCACAGGAAAGAATCTCGAAAGGGTTGGGAGAAATCTCGGTCTTCCTAGAGAAAGAACGAAGCTCAGCGAGGGAATGGCTCAGTCTTCTGGGCACTCTTTCCTCGCTGGAGCAGTTCATCTCTCTAGGGAGACTGAATTTGAGACCCCTGCAGTTCCATCTCAGAAGGAGTTGGAACAGAAGAAAAGGAGATCTTTTGGATACCTTTCCTATAGGAGAGAGTATCAAAAAACCACTTACGATGGTGGTTAGGACACTGAGAAGAAACGAAGGAGTGTCCTTGGCCCTTCAGAACCCTCACCTAGTGTTATTCTCAGACGCTTCGGACACGGGGTGGGTGGGGAGCAACACTAGGGACGAAGGAAGTGTCAGGCAGTTGGACAAGAACAGAAGGCCTGGCACATAAATGCAAAGGAACTCTTAGCAGTGCACTTAGCACTGCAGTTTTTCGAGAACGAAGTCAGAGGCGTGGTGGTCCAAGTCAACTCGGACAACACCACGGCTCTGGCTTATATAAGAAGGGGGACAAGGGGGGACGCACTCTTTCCTCCCTTTTTTACCAACCTAGCAAGGGATCTGTTGATATGGACAGAAGAAAGAGGGATTTCGACTCCTGACGAGGTTCGTTCAAGGAGGGAAGAATGTAAGAGCAGACAGACTGAGCAGGAAAAACCAGGTCCTTCCAACAGAGTGGACCCTCATCACACAAAGTCTGCCAGCAACTATGGTCTCTTTGGGGGAAGCCGCAAGTGGACCTGTTTGCAACATTCCTATCCAGGAGGATGGAGAACTTTTGCTCGCTGGGGGGGGGGACGATCCCAGAGCCCTATCCATAGATGCCATGCTCATGGATTGGGAGGGCATAGACGCATATGTGTTCCCCCATTCAAGATGCTGGGGGAAGTAATGAGAAAGTTCGTGTCCTCGGAGGGAAGTGAGGATGACATTGATCGCTCCTTATTGGGCCTGCAAGAGAATGGTTCACAGAGGTACAGGAATGGATAGTGGACTTCCCCCAGATCTCTTCCCGAAAGGACAGATCTGCTCAGACAACCCCCACTTCAAGAGGTATCACAAAAATATCCACGCTCTCGCTCTGACTGCCTTTCGACTATCGAAAGATTGGTCAGAGCGAGAGGCTTTCCTCGCGAAGCGGCAAAAGCAATTGCTGGAGCAAGAAGGTCCTCAACCATGCGGATATAACCAATCGAAGTGGGAAGTTTTCCGTAGATGGTGTAGGCGAAGAAGCTGTCCTCCTCCGATACCTCTGTGACCGAAATTGCTGATTTTTTGTTTTTACGAGAAGAATCTCATCTGGCAGTGTCAACCATTAAAGGTTATAAGAGCATGTTATCAGCTGTGTTCAGGAATAGGGGCCTGAACATAGAGAATAACAAAGATCTGCATGATTTGATTAGATCATTTGAAACTAAAACATTAAGAAACTTCTCTCGCCCCTAGTTGGAATCTGGATGTGGTTCTCAAATACCTTATGTCGGAGAGATTTGAACCTCCCGATAAAGCTACTTTTCAGGACTTGACTAGAAAATGCATTTTCTTAATAGCTCTCGCCACTGCGAAAAAGAGTGAGTGAGCTGCAAGCGCTTGACTCTAGAGTGGGTTTTAAGAAGGATTCGGCTGTATTGTCCTTTAAAAACCTTTATTTCTAGCAAAAATGAAAACCCCTCGAGACCTTGGCCTAGGACTTTTGAAGTAAAAGGCCTTTCTCAATTAGTTGGGAATGAAATGGAAAAAGAACTTTATGTCCTGTGAGAACTTTGAAATTTTACCTGTAGAAGAAGAAGCAGTTGCAGGGTTGCAATCAGAGTTTATGGTGTGCAGTTAAAGACCCTAGAAGAGCTATGTCAAAGAATGCCTTAGCATTTTTTGTTAGGAACATCATAACGGAAGCCCACATGAGCTGTGATAGTGAGGCATATAAGACCTTAAGGGTAAAAGCACACGAAGTACGTGCAGTCGCTACATCATTGTCGTTCAACAAGAACATGTCAATGAAGAACATCTTAGCGGCCACGTATTGGAGATGTAACTCAGTGTTTCGCCTCACATTACTTGAAAGATGTGAGAGTGACATATGAGAAATGCTTCTCTCTAGGACCTTATGTATCAGCGGATACAGTGCTGGGGAAAGGAGAGAAGACTGATCCTTAATATTAATTTTTGTCCTTATATTTTATATATTGTGATTTTAAAATTATTGGTGTTGAGTTTTTAGGTTGTTTGAAAGGTGTTTGGGGATAAGCCCCTTTCAATCATATTTACTAATCCACGGTAGGATCGGGTGATCGGGATCAGTATTTTACTCCTTTATATGCCAAGAGGCATAGGTATATTGTCATGTAAGTGAATAAGACTCCAGTGACAATTGCCATTAGGTTCTGTGAGTAGTGGATAAGACCCATTGACAGTCCTTTTCAAGAGTTCTCAGCCATAGGGCACACCCTCGCTGAAGCTTTTGAGGCGAAGCAGACTTCTCAGCACAAGCTAAGAAATCTTCCGCCTAGACAGGTAGGAACTAGGGTATTATTAACTTGTATTACCTACAACATATGTTGTTTACCTATTAGGTCAGTAATTAGCTGTCTCTTGCCCTCCGCCAAAGGTGCCAATCAGCTAAGTATATATCTGACAGGGAAGTTGAATGTATGAAAATGATATTGTTATTGTACAATAAAGTTTCATACATACTTACCTGGCAGATATATACGATCGTATGGCCCACCCAACCTCCCCTCAGGAGACAGGTGGAAGAGAAAAATCTGGCTTAAAACGGTAATAGTTCCTATTCCTGCCACCCAGCGGCAGGCGGCGGGATCACCTGACCTACCTGGTAGTGTGCCGCGAAATTTGAATTTCTGTCGGGGACGACGGAGAGTCTATAGCTAAGTATATATCTGCCAGGTAAGTATGTATGAAAACTTTATTGTACAATAACAAGTATCATATTAATCAACCAGAAAAGTCGAACCGTCGTACCCACATCAAAGGATTTCATCTACCTGGGCATGGTCATCGATATGACAGTGGCAAGAGTTTTCCCGTTGGATCAGAGATTGGAGAAGTTGAGGGCTGTGGCGCGCTTCAAGCGTTTGGGGTTTAGAGGACAAGCAGCAGCATATCAACGTCTTGGAGTTGAAGGCGGCTTTCCTGGGTCTGAAGGAGTTTCGGGGGATGGTAGAGGGTCACTCTATTGTTCTCATGTCGGACAACACCACGGTGGTAGCCTATGTGAACAAACAGGGAAGCCTAGTTTCTCAGCAACTTCATGCCTTGACCGTCGAGCTTCACCAGTGGGCAATCAGCAATTCGGTAGAGCTCTCAGCCAGGTATATCCCAGGGAAGCGGAACGTGGTCGCAGACAAACTCAGTCGCCGGGATCAGATCTTTGGCACAGAGTGGTCCCTTCATCAAGCGGTGGCGGACAGGCTTTTCCAGATTTGGGGGAGACCCATGCTGGACCTTTTCGCGACACGTTACAACAGGAAGCTGGAGGTGTTCTATTCAGTGGTCCCAGATCCCTTGGCATTGGCAGAAGACGCATTCCAACATCCCTGGGACAACCTGGAGGTGTATGCCTGTATGCCTACCCTCCGTTTTGTTTGATCCGTCAGGTTCTGAACAGGCTGTTGGGTTCACAGGGTCTCAGAATGACTCTGGTAGCCCCTCTGTGGCCTTAGGCGGAATGGTTTCCAGATCTGCTATCGTTGTTGTCGGAGATTCCGAGGGAGATATCCCCTTGGCGGCATCTCCTGTGTCAGCCCCATGCAGAAAGGTTCCACCAGTCAGTAGAATCCCTGTCTCTTCACGGTTGGAGGCTATCAACTATCTCCCCCGAGAGAGAGAGGCTTTTCTCAGAAATCAGCTGGGCACATGTCCAGCAGTCTTAGGAAGTCAACCTCCGCAGTTTACCAAGGCAAATAGGCAATCTACTGTGATTGGTGTCGTAAACGGGGTTTTTCTCCACTCTCGACCTCTATTCAGCGAATAGCAGACTTTTTAACCTTCCTCAGAAGCGGGAAACATTTGTCCGTGTCTGCTATTAGAGGCTACAGGGCGGCTCTGAGTTTGGTGTTATGCCTGAAGGGTATCGACATCTCTTCCTGGGAACTTTCCCTGCTAGTAAAGGGGTTTGAGCAGTCGTCTTCTCCTAGAGAGCTCAAGCCCCCAACGTGGGATGTTTCCTTGGATCTCAAGAGCTTGACTAAGAGTCCATATGAGCCCTTGCAAAGCTCATCTGATAGGAACCTGACACTCAAGACAGTTTTCCTTTTGAAAAAGGGTAGGAGAGCTCCACAGTCTGAGCTATGAGGTGAAGCACACCAGGTGTTGGAAGTCAGTGTCCTTCGAATTTGTTCCGGAATTCGTGGCCAAGACCCAAAATCCCTCAGTGCATTATGACAGGTTCGCTTTGTTTTCCATTCCATCACTGACTGACTTTGTGGGTGGTGATGCTCAAGAGCTTTTGTTGTGCCCTGTCCGGGCCCTGCGTTACTATCTTAAAAGGACTCGGCACCTTAGACCAGGCTGCCGCAGACTTTTGTCAGTACAGGCCGTACAAAGAAAGAGGTGTCTAAGAATACTATCTCTTTTTGGATATAGGAAGACATGGGACAGGCATACTTGACTCTTGATGATTCCACCACCACGTCTGTGCAGGCTAGAGCATATGACGTTTGGAGTATTGGTCCCTCTCTGGCTTTCAAAAAGAACTTGGGTGTACATAGAGTGCTGAGCGCTGGTACTTGGTTACGCCAGTCCACGTTCACCTCCTTCTATCTTAAGGATGTTGCCCACAGATCTATGGACACGTTTTCCCTGGGTCCTGTGATGGCTGCCCAACAGGTGGTGTAACTCAAAGTTATCCTTAATGGGGCACCTTTGTATCTTACCTAAGATGATTGTGTGGATGAGAGAGTGAGTGAGTTGGCTAGCCTCCTTCTTTCTCTTGTACCTTTCCTTCTTCCTTCGGGCGGTTTAAGAAATTGACACGTCATTTGCTGGACTGGTCTGATACAGGTGAGTAAGGTAGTCATACTGGTAGTGTGGTCGTGCAGTATACAATATCTTACCCACTATTTAGTAGCATAGGCTCCGCTCCTGAGCAAGGAGGAGTCGGGAGTACTACAAACCCAACTGCCCTGGTTTGTTTTTGGACACTCAAAGTTTCTCTTTGGTTCCCTATACAATGGTTATCCCATATATCATTGTACGTCACTCAGGTTCTGAGTGGTTAGATTTTAGTGTATCTAGCTTCTCAATGGGCTTCAGTCCCTCTCTAAGAACTATTTCTTTTGAGAGCTGAATTGGCGGGTAGGCCCCCAGCCGGTATAGGATGTCTTATACCTCCCTCCAAGTGAGTCTATCCTATTGTTAAGACCGAGGGTTTGTTTGCGTATGAACAAATGACAAATTTTCTGAGACAATTTGTATTTTTCATAGCTACAAACCTGAGGTCTTAACGCTATACTGCCTGCCTCTAGCCGCCCCTCTTTTTGTTAAGTCATCCTGAGTTGGGAAAGACTGGAGTAGATGTTCGGTGTTTGACCACTCTTCACCCAATCTATGCATGCGTTGCCAGATACCACAAGATTCCTTGCTTTCATCTGCTTTTTTACCGGATCCAGCTAGTCGCTAGAAATTATCCTATTGTTAAGACCTCAGGTTTGTAGCTATGAAAAATACAAATTGTCTTAGAAAATTTGTCATTTTATCATTACTGCATTACTATGACTACTAGAATTCATGGAAACAGTTTGTAAATGCATCGGCGTATGTGTGACGCTCCACTAGATGGCAACGATGAGTCATTTTTCCTTGCATCGTCTGCTCGTAAGTATACATTCGAAATATTTGTAATTTTTTGGGGTTAATTTGGTTGCAAAAAAGGGATAATAGACATGAATTAAATATACATTTTGAAGTAAAGTTAAACTAAATAATGAGTAAAGTAAACAATTAAGGGAATAAAGCTTTGCACCTCATATTCAGTGTTGTCGTCTGCTGCTCGTAACTGTGTTTGTGGAGTGATTACTTAGGAACCAGGAACAGCAACATGGTTCAAGTGCAATGTGGAGTGAATCAAGGCCAAATTGTGTATAGTAATTACAAATGAATAAGCACTGTGGAGTTTCAGTTGTGATGGCAGTAAGGATAAAACCACTGATTACAAGGTCAAAATGAATTCAGTTCCAACCATGACCCTGGGAATACAAAGTTTCATACTTTTACTACTATAGGCAACAAAATGTTTCATTGTGCTGATTACAACTGCAATCTTGAGTCAGATCAATAAACGTTACATATATACGCTAACACTGTTCAAATGAGTGCTGGGAAAGATGGTGGATTGTCCGTGGTTAGACCTGCCAGCCTGACGATAGCCGCCATATTGGATTTCAAAACTGCCTTGAAAACATATTTTACGAAGAGCCTCACATGCTTATTTTAGTTCGTATGGGCCTTTCATATATCACATTATGTTGAAAAAACTCCAATCTTTTGAATAGTATGCTTAAAGTTGTACAGTGGTACCTCGACATACGAAAGGCTCAACTTACGAAAAATTTACGTTATGAAAGCAAATACGAAGATTTTTTTGGCTCTACATACGAAAATAGTTCAAGTTACGAAAGGTTATTGCTGTAAAGTCCCGAGATTCACCCGGACCACCGAGAACAATTTTATAACTCGCGCACCGCCAACTGAGTAGACTCGCCACCATCCTCCCGCTCTCCCATTGGTTCCTGATGCTAGTCACTGCTGTAAGATCCTGCTCTCCTATTGGTCAGCATCTACCCCATGTGCTCTATGTATTCTATTGGTAAAAGGATGCTGTAAATTGAAAAACTTATTCATGCAATACATTTAATTAAAAAAACATTAGGTAAAGATAGAATAAAGAATAGAAATCAATGGTTATTATACTGTTTGGTAGTTTCAGTAGTTGAATAGAGAAAAGGAAAATTTGATTACTGTACATACTGTGTGCAAGGTGAAAGTGGTTGCTCGGTGATCGTTCGGTACTTTTAAGTGCTGAGCGTAAACAGAAGGTTGGAAGCTCTTTTATTATTATAGTTAATGGTTACTTAATAATTATTTGAAGTGAGTACATGCAATACATTTAATGAAAAAAATTGTGAATCAGATATCATAAAATATAAAATAAATCAGACTGCTATCATCAAAGCCAACAAATATTTTCTAGAATTCTTCTGTTTTAATAATATATGTTTCATTATAGCTGTCAGTAACTCGGTATCTCCACTAGGTAAAGATAGAATAAAGAATATAAATGAATGGTTATTATACTGTTTAGTATTATCATTAGTTAAAGAGAGATACTGAAAATTGATGACTGGTACTGTGTGCTAGGAAAAGTGGTTGCTTGGCGATCATTTGGTACTCATAAGTGCTGAACGTAAACAAAAGGTTGGAAGCTTTTTTTTTTTTTTTTTTTTTTTTTTTTTTTTTTGTTTTTTTTTTTTTTTTTTTTTTTTTTTTTTTTTGTTTTTTTTTTTTTTTTTTTTTTTTTTAATCATATATAGTTAATGATTAATTAATCATTATTTGAAATTAGTACATACTGATTATTTATACATTTTATTGACCTATTCTAAGCTTTTAGCTTCTTAGGTTTAGATGTCAGAATCATAGACTAGGCTACAGTAGCAACTGCTAACATAGGCTAGGCTTATTGCTAGGGACATATGATCAAGTCCTAATATATGCAGTAAAAATGGGGTTGAACATTACATGCAGTTGAATATTACTCAAGTATGGACAGTATTTTGCTGTTTTGGAGTCATATTTCTTCCGTTGGATCGGCGTCGTAACCCTAGAACATGTGTTGTAAGCCTGGAAATATAATTTATTGGGGGGTTTTTGTAGGACTTTAAACAAATTAGGCAATTTACATGTAAAATGCGGTTCAAGATACGAAAAGCTCATGTTACGAAGGCCGCCTCGGAACGGATTAATTTCGTATGTCGAGGTACCACTGTAATTGTATTCTTGTTTCACCAATTAAATATCGAATGAATAAGACCCGGCCAGCATGATGACTCTGGATCGTCCGTGATTGTTTACCCTATATACGCTAACATTGTTCAAATGAGTGCTGAGAAGGCTGGGAAAGATGTTGGATCCTTTGCGGTTATGAATGGTATTTCAGTCGGTGGACACCATATTGGATTTAAAAACTGCTTTGAAAACATATTTTACGAAGACCTCGCATGCCTAATTTAATTCGGATGGCGCTTTCGTATATCACATTATGTTGACGAAACTTCAATCTTTTGAATAGTATGCTTAAAGATGTAATTGTATTCTTGTTTCACCAATTAAATATCGAATGAATAAGGCTGATCCACGCGATGACGATGGATCCACTGCG
This sequence comes from Macrobrachium nipponense, assembly GCF_015104395.2. Classification (NCBI taxonomy): domain Eukaryota; kingdom Metazoa; phylum Arthropoda; class Malacostraca; order Decapoda; family Palaemonidae; genus Macrobrachium; species Macrobrachium nipponense. Next base: position 25,796,166 of record NC_087207.1, on the reverse strand, counting down.
GTGTTTCCCCCTAGCTAGTACTATTGTAACGGAGCCCTTTGCAAACTTTCCTTTCTCCAACAGCAGTGGGACACTAAAGTGGGTAACTGGGTTTTCAGATTACAGGAAATGATTGAAAAACAAGGATGCATCCAAAACAACCTAACCAAGTCTAATCTATGGCACCACATCCTACATGACACTGTGGTTGTGACCAGTGTTGTCAGCCATCTATGAGCTCCTTACCCAACTTAGGCATTGAAATTACCCTACTTTCACTGGCATTACCCTACGCCTGACCTTAAGATATAATTATTAATAAATTTGTTGTTCATTGGGTACTTTTCATTTATCATTTAAATTTTTAAATCCATACATTGAAACTTGGTTTAGGTCAATATGTGTAGGGTGTGTTTCAAAATAGGGGTTCTAATTGATACCAACATATAAGTTTTTCTTTATTGGCTTTCCATATAAAACTTGTCAGACGGTGTATTATTACATTTGAACTGAAAGGAAGGATAATTCGAATCAGTACCTTGATGAAAGCATGGCAAAATGAATAATATGACTGCAGAAAGTTAGAATATGACATCAACATGATACAGTCACAATGAACAGCTAAATCATACAAGAACTCAAGTAGTTATGTGAAAATAAACAAAGCGTCCTTACCCGGTACCTCCAGAACACACACTTAACTCAAACAATCTCTTCTTGAGAGAACCCTCGTACACTGGCATCCAAAATATGAATAAATTCTAGGGATTTAAAACTTAAACATGCAAAACACTAACGTAAACTTCAATCTACGCTTCCAAACGTTGAACCCTTCTTCAGACTTCATAGGGAGAATTTAACTTGCCGAGTGCACGAGGTGAACAGAGCGCAAAAGAGAGGTGGCAACGTTCGTTACAGCAACCCCATTACACAGAAATATCGAAGAATACAAAACCGATACAAAATATCTATCAATTATTGTTACATAAATGATTTAATACAGATCAACACAAATATGATATTACCCATTTTATAATAGTAGGCAAATGAAATCTTGACCTCTGTTGATTCATAATTTTAAAGGTATGGAGCAGTATATTTCCTACAATATGTTCAGTTGTTATATTTTTATTTGTACATTCTTCCTCCCTTACCCTTCATTGCTGATTTAGTAATCAAAATGGCATTCAATAATTCTGGCCCCATTTTATTTTTGCTTGTTTATGTTGTATCAGTTAAAAATTCCTTTCCGTTTCAGAATTTGAGTGGGGTAGAGTGAACGCTATAATTTGGCTAAAACAAATGAAATTTCAAATACAGGCACATCATCAAAATTCTTAACAATGGCTAGGAAAACCCAGAATTCATTGAAAGGTTTTGTTTTGAGGTCTTTCATTTCCATCTCATCAAATTAAAGAGGCAACATTCCCCATTCCTCGTCAATATTGCTGTCATCACCACTAAACAGTGATTGAGAATCCGAAATACATGGTTCAGAGATTCTGGGCATTGGTTGCAGCATTTGCTTTGCTACTCCAAATTAAAAAAGATTGGAATCAAAATTATTTTTTACCATATATCTTTTGCAAACAGAATTTAAATAAAATAAAAGTAAAATAAAATACAAGACAAACATCTTGAAATTACCCTATATTTTGCTCAGACTTCGTGACATTACCTGATTACCCTACAGACCTAGATTTGAGGGAGAATTACCCTATACATAGAGTAATTACCCCATGGTTGGCAACACTGGTGGGGATAAATGCAAATCATAAACAATGGACAGTAAATTTCTCACATCGTCTCACCTTTACAGCATTATATACAACCATTTTGTGTATTTTTCATTCAAAATATTTTATTAATAAATCACATTCCATATGGAGCTCTTCTGTAAAATGATTGCACAACATATCTTGACGTAGAGGACTTTAGATGATTTAGGGAATTTGAGGGAAGCATGCTGACCGAACCTAAGAAGGACACCACTTCTTACAATTTGTATTTTTATTGGCTTGCCAGGGTTACTATGGGATTTACAGGTAGCTTAGAGGGAGTTATACCCCAGGCTAACCTAGTCACTTCCTTTTTCTGTACTTTTAGGTGTATTACCTCAAATAATCGAGGGGTTTACTGTATATTTGTATCATTTTGAACATTATGTTCTTGATATATGTAAATATAGGTAGAGTATGATAGCCTCATTTCATTTCTCACTGCATTTTACTATTTCATTAGCCCCGCATCACTCATCTTGAAACCATTACGGATGCTGTGAAGGTTTAGGCTCCCTCTTTTCTTGCCTATAGAGAAGTTGGAGATCTGTATATGTATACTTGTATTGACTAGAAAATGGGTTATAACCCATTTTCTTCATGTAAATGCTTAAAGCAGTTTTTTCCTTTGAATAATAAAGTAACTGATCAAGAAAGGCAATGCATATTTGTTTCCATTCTTAAAATTGCATTTTTGTACATGAACTTCCCTGTCAGATATATACTTAGCTATAGTCTCCGACGTTCCAACAGAATTTCAAATCTCGCGGCACACGCGACAGGTAGGTCAGGTGGTCTACCTTACCCTCCGCTGGGTGGCGGGTGTACGAACCAATCCCCCTTGCTTGTCAGATTTTTCTCTGTCGCGGGAACGATAACAACTGTTGTTGGTTCCTCTCGATAGTTTTTCGATTCTCGCTTGCCTGGAGTTAATTTGGACTTCTTTTGGTGACGTATTCGCTCTGTTTGGCTTGGCATACGCTAATTGTGGACCGTTTTGATTTTGATTTGGATTTTCTTTAACAAGATTCATGAGCTAAAACTTCTATTTTGTTTAGGGTTTGTGTGATTGAAGGGTGTAAGGTGAGGTTGCCGAAAGCTTCGGTTGACCCTCACACGGTTTGCATGAAATGCAGGGGGAATGAATGCTCTTTTGCTAACCCTTGTAGTGAATGTAAGGTGTTGAATGAAGAAGAATATAAGGCTCTCTCTTCTTATGTTAGGAAGTTGGAACATGTTAGAGTACATAAGGCTTCCTCTAGAAGTTCTAGTAGGTCTAGAATGAGTGAGTTGGATGTGGATCCTAATACTAATGTAGAAGTAGAACCTTCTCTCCAAGTTGCAGCCCCTGCTCCCCGCACCGAAGCCGAAGATTCGTCTTCGGAGGCGGCGGCTTTAAGAGCCTTAGTGCCTCTAGGCCTAGAACTCTTCCAGACTCCCAGTTCCAGTGGAGTAGGAAAGTCGAAAGCCGCAAGAGGGCTAGGGAGAACCCCCACCGGTGAGGCGTCCCCTCGGCAGATCCTGAAGTACGCTCCCAGGCTGCCTCGGATCGCTACAAGAAGGAGCTCCTACGCCAATGCTTCTCCTCTTTGTCGTCTCCCTCTCCGAAGAGAGGTTGGAACTCCCCGGATGCGTCGCGCCCATTGAAGAGGGCTTGGAAGGCTCCCTGCAGTCCTTTGGCTTCTAGTCCGGAAGTTTTCCCGGAAGAATCGTCGTTGGAGGCGAAGAAACCCAAGAGATCATGCGATCGTTCTTCTTCTCGCGCCCCTCGTTCTGTGCCTGGTTCCGAGGAAGAACAGCAAGATTCGCCTACTAGAGTACTTGCGGGACTTCAAGCTCAGATCACGGCGCTGGCAGACTCTCTAGCCTTTAGATCGCGTAGGAAGAAAGACGTTCTCTTCCGATTCAAGAGATCTAGGCGCCGCTCTTCAGTTGGATCGTTCTCCTCTTTTTAGGCGGTCTCCTTCATATGGGGAGTTTTCTTATGAAGGTAGGGGCTCACATGAGCGCCCCCGCTCTCCTGGCTCTCTTTCGGCTTCAAGGGGCACACACATCGGTCGGAGGGACGCTCTATGAAGAAAGAAGTTTTTTTCTCCAGATTGGATTCCCGCTTCCGGTAAGCAAGCTCTGCGCCTGCACATCACGCTATTTCTTATACTCCCTCGCGTGGGACTTCTCCTCAGCAGCCTCAAGAACCTAGAAGGCGCCCTTCTACAAGTAGGCGTTCTTCTTCCGGATGTTGCTCTCCTCGAGTTTTCGGATAGACGTTTTTCTCCTGATCATGACTTCTCTCCCTTACAGACGTCAAGAGTCTGGGTAGGAGCCGTGCGCCTGATAGGCGTCCAGCTGTTAGCCGCTCCCCGCAAGGCGGGCGCCAAGAGCCTACTGCACGTCGATCTCCCTAGTAGGCGCTCGTCGCTTTTAAGGCGTCCTACTCCTGATATTCTCTCAGGGGCAGAAACAAGAGTCTTTCAAGCGCCCTTCTCCGTGTAGGCGCTCTCCCTCTTCTAGACGCACTACTCCGACCGTTCGTCTCTTGGTAGGCACCAAGAACCTCGCAAGCGCCCTTCTCCTGATTATTATCCACTTGTCAGAGGTCAAGAGTCTCGCAAGCAGCCTTTTCCTAGTAGGCGCTTTTCTCCTTCCAGTCGAACTTCCGTTGATCGTGCTCAACTGGACAAGAATAGAGAGCCGTGCAAGCGCTCTGCTCCCGATAGGCGCTCTTCTCCTGGCAGCCGCTCGCCTCAGGATAGGCGCACAGAGTCTGGTAGGCGCTGCCTCCTCGTAAGCGTCCTGTGGATGTATCCAGGTCTTCTCGGGGTAGGAGCCCTACCTCTCCTTCAGCTGAGATTCCGTCTACCTCGAAGAAGGAGTCTCATTGTAGACAATCCAGATCTTCTCATTGTTCTCCTGTGGATTTGAGCTCTTCTTCGAGAGGGCGCTCTCCAACCTCTCGCTCAGCTCGTACTAGGACCCCTTTGTCACCTAAGGATCTTCTGCGTTCTCCTCGACAAGACGTACTAGACGGTTCTGATGAGGAACCGAACACTTCTGCTGCTGTGTCTTCTTACAAGAAGCTTACAGAGCTGCTCTTGCAAGTATTTGGGGTTGGGGATTCCCTTACTCCTATGGCTCCTCCTTCCTCCTCACTCACGTTTTTTCAACGGCGAAGACAGCGAAGAGTTCTTCTTGTGGAGGATGAAGCCAACTCTTTCGATGAAGAAGGCACTGAGGAGTTTTGGTTCATGGATGGCTTCCAAAGAAGAAGCAGAGAAAACAATGTTTGCGTTCCCTCCTTCGAAGTTATCAGGACGCGCTGGTTTCTGGTATCAAAAACAAAAAGGAGAGTCCTTGGATTGGGTCTAAACCGTCTTCGGCTGATTCGGATTTTTCGGCGCTGGTAGATTCCACGAGGAGAGCTGCCCTTAACTCTGCAAAAACGACTTGGGAGTGAATGAAGTAGACCACATGCTGAAAGGCATGTTCAGAGTGCTGGAGGTCTTTAACTTCCTTGATTGGACGTTGGGAGTCCTGGCCAAGAAGATTGAAGTGCCAGAGTCTTTTTCTCCGGAGGATCTCATGTGTGTTTTGTCTTGTATGGACAAGTCTGTAAGAGACGGAGCAAGTGAAATCGCCTCCTTGTATGGGGCCGGGATCGTGAAGAAGAGGTCCGTTTATTGTTCTTTCTCCCACGCCCAGAGGTCTTCTTTGCTGTTTGCTCCTCTGTCCGCTCAGTTGTTCCCTAAACATCTAGTTCAGGACATTTCTAGATCGCTTTCGGCTAAAGCCACCCAGACCTTTTGGCCCAATCGGCAAGAAAACCTCGCCCTTCCTTCCCTACCAAGGCTAAGAAGGAGAAGTCAAGTGTTCGAGAACCCTTTCGAGGGGCTTCTTCCTCCAGAACCTCTACGTATAGAGGTCGTAGGCCTTCAAGAAGAGGTAAGACTTTTGCCAAGTCAGTCAAAGCCCCCAAATAACTTGCAAGTCCTTCAAACAACGGTGGGCGCCAGACTCTTAGGATTTGCGGAAGTCTGGGCCCAGAAAGGTGCAGATTCTTGGGACCCTTTCGATTTTGAGGAGAAGGTTACCTCATCCCTTTCGTCACAAGACCTCCCTTGATGACCACCCAAGGGGAGGTTGACGGCCAGGTACAGAGACCCATCATGAATCAAGCCTCTCCATCTAGCAGTAGAACAGATGCTGAGAAGGAGGCTATCCGAACTAGTGACAGACCATCGTTTCATCTGGCTTCTACAACCGCCTTTTCCTAGTTCCGAAGTCCTCAGGGGGATGGAGACCGGTGTTGGATGTAAGCGCCCTGAACTTCTTCGTAGAAAAGAAGAAGTTCACGATGGAAACTCCTTCATCAGTGCTGGCAGCACTTCGTCCAGGGGACTGGATGGTTTCCTTGGATTTGCAGGACGCTTACTTCCATGTACCGATCCATCATTCCTCGAGGAAGTTTCTCAGATTCATGATGGGGGGGAGAGGGGGGTTTTTCAGTTCAGGGCTCTGTGTTTCGGCCTCTCGCGGCCCCTCAAGTGTTCACGGGGATCTTGAGAAACTAGCTCAATGGCTTCATTTGAAAGGTGGTGAGGATATCCATGTACCTCGACGATTGGCTGATAAGGGCCAATTCAGAAGATCGTTGTTTGAAGACTTGCAAGTAACACTAGAATTGACGAAGGCGTTGGGACTTCTCGTCAATTTCAAGAAGTCGTCGCTAATTCCCGAACAAGAGTGTGTGTATCTCGGGATACAGATGAACTCTCTGAGTTTTCGGGCTTTTCCCTCTCAGGAAAAGATAGCCCGAGGATTCGAGAGAGTAACAACCTTCTTAGGGAAAGAAGTATGTACAGCGAGGGAGTGGATGAGTCTGCTGGGGACGCTCTCCTCGCTGGAGCAATTCGTTTCCCTAGGTAGGTTGCACCTGAGACCGCTCCAATTCTTTCTTCATCGGAATTGTAGTCGTCGTTCTCAGGATTTGACGTTCTCCCTGTCGTTATCCCAGGAAGTCAAGAAACATCTCTTATGGTGGACAGATCCCAACCTCTTTGCGAAGGGACTGACTCTTCAATCCCAGACCCCCAACCTGGTGTTGTTCTCCGACGCGTCGGACACGGGGTGGGGGGCGACTCTAGGAACCAACGAAGTGTCAGGTACCTGGGTGGGGGACCAGGTAGCCTGGCACATCAACAGAAAGGAGTTGATGGCTGTGTGGTTGGCTCTGAAAGCTTTCGAGCCCAAAGTCAGAAGATCGGTAGTGTTAGGTCAACGCGGCACAACACTACATCTCGTGGCATATATCAGGAAACGGGTGGGGATGCATTCCTTCTCCCTGTACGAGACAGCAAGAGACCTTCTTCTGTGGGCAGAAGAAAGGGGAATCAAGCTTCTCACCAGGTTTGTGCAGGGAGAAAGGAATGTAAAAGCAGATCTCCTCAGCAGGAAAGATCAGGTCCTTCCCACAGAGTGGACCCTTCATTTGGATGTATGCCAGAGCCTGTGGAAGTTGTGGGGCAGGCCACACATAGACCTCTTTGCCACGTCGAAGAACAAGAGACTGGATCCTTACTGCTCTCCGATATCGGATCCAGAGGCATTAGCAGTATATGCTCTTCTACTAGACTGGAGCGGACTCGACGTCTACGTGTTTCCCGATGATAAGGACCTGCATGATCTTATTAGATAATTTGAAACCATTAAACGTTCTCATGTTGTACCGAACTGGAATCTAGACGTAGTTCTACAATTCCTTGGATCGTCTAGATTCGAACCTCCTGGCTCAGCCTCTTTCAAGGACCTGACGAAGAAGGCTCTCTTCCTTATGGCCCTAGCTACAGCTAAGAGGGTGAGTGAGCTCCAAGCTATTGAGGGCAATGTTGGGTTTAAGGAAGATTCTATGATGTGTTCGTTTCTTCCAGGGTTTCTTGCAAAGAATGAAAACCCTTCAAGTCCTTGGCCCAGGAGCTTTGAAGTTCGTGGTTTATCTTTTCTGGTAGGGGAAGAGCCTGAAAGAACTCTTTGCCCTATGAGAATTATGAAGTATTACCTTAAGAGGAAGGAGCACTTAAGGCTAATCAAGATGTGCTTTGGTGCTCCGTAAAGGACCCCCACCCCACTCGGCCCATGTCGAAGAATGCTCTTTCCTTCTTCCTGAGAAGTCCTTATTACAGAGGCACATGTTGCCTGCAAGGAAGAGCATTTTAAACTACTGAAAGTGAAGCTCACGAGGGTGAGAGCCATTGCAACTTCACTTGCATTCAAGAAAAATATGTCTGTGCGGAACTTGATGGAGGCGACTTTTTGGAGATGCCTGTCGGTTTTCGCAAACCACTACCTACATGATGTAAAAATCACGTATGATAAATGCTTCGCCTTGGGTCCTTTCGTATCGGCGGATTCGGTGCTGGGGCAGGGAGCTGAAACTTATCCTGTTTAATTTGATATGTTACCCTATATTTTGTATTTGTGTTTTTGGTTATCTGAAAGAGGGTGCAGGAGGCACCTCTTTTTGTCGTAGTATTAACCCTTTGTATTTTGGTTAGGTGGTCTGGTGGGTTTTGGCTCCTTGCAGAGGTAGTGGTAAGGATCTGTTATGTAAGCGGACAAGGTCCCTTTAACAGGATCCGACTTGGATTCTACCAAGAAGGGGAAGGGGTCACATATCCCAGTGGTAGATCCGAGAGTCTTTCAGCAACAGGTCACGTCCTAGCTGTAGCTCTCCAGGCAATGCAGACTCAGAGACAGTATCTATGAAGTCTTCATCCTGAAAAGGTGAGAACCAGGTTTTTATATCCTACAACATTAGTTGTTTCCCTTCTTACCTGTATTATTTAGCTGTCTCTTTACTCTCCAACAAGGGTGCCAATCAGCTAAGTATATATCTGACAGGGAAGTTCATGTACAAAAATGATATTGTTAAACTACAATAAAGTTTTGTACATACTTACCTGGCAGATATACGATTATGCCCACCCAGCCTCCCCTCAGGAGACAGGTGGAAGAGAAAAATCTGACAAGCAAGGGGATTGGTTCGTACACCCGCCACCCAGCGGCGGGTAAGGTAGACCACCTGACCTACCTGTCGCGTGTGCCGCGAGATTTGAAATTCTGTCGGAACGTCGGAGACTATAGCTAAGTATATATCTGCCAGGTAAGTATGTACAAAACATTATTGTAGTTTAACAATATCATTTTTATGTGAAGCTTGTTGGTTAAAGTTCAGCTTTTATGTGTTCTTCAAGGTTTTCTTATGTTTTTGTGTAAAGATTTCTCCTCATTTCTGTCATATTTCAGAAAACCTGTCAAAAATCAAGGCACAGAGATGATTTCACAATTGTTTGCGGGGAAAGTTGCTCTTGTTACTGGTAAGGCACTTGAATTAAAGTTTTCTTTGCATTATTAATTAGAATAAAGAACAGATATAACACAAATAGCTACATTACATACTCATATTGGTAAATATATTTTAGTGGCAATATAGTCACCAACGGCCACAAGGAAACTAAATGTGGCTTCTAGATACTAAATCTGTCAGCTTATATTTTGTAGCATAGAAGTGGCCCCAGTTGCCAAGAGACCAGGAAGGGGAAATGTGGGCTTGAGATAAAGGATGGTCTTGACTTATGAAATCTTGTAAATTCTGGTTACACCTCGGGTCTGGTTTTATTCCATTGCTGCTCCCACCAGATTCATAAGGTCTTTGTAAAATTCAAAGCATAGTATTGAAATTTTTGTGCGATTGAAGCCTTGTGCCCATCTCCCCAGTTAGTAGTCATCAGTCCAAGAAATTACCAATTTTGTTTATTTTACTGACTGATAAACTAGCTATGTAGCAAACTTGCTACTGCCCAGCATCCAATAGTCATCCAACCAGATCTAACATTACTTGCTGACGTTCCACTGATGAGACGCCCATAGATGTAGCAAATGTGAAGATATGTTGAATAATAACATATAATGATTTAATATCTTTTGGCTTCATATGGGAATTAAAAGTTGCTAGCTCAAAGCATTTTATATTTGCTCACTTTACTTATCATTGAGTCAGTTCACACAAATAAAACTAGATTTTTCTGTTATGTTTAAGGTGGTGGAAGTGGTATTGGTAGAGCTGTATGTCGTATATTAGCGCGAGATGGGGCTAGAGTTGTTGCTGCAGACATGAACTTGAATTTTGAACGGAGCACAAGAAACAGTTGATATGTTGATAAGTAAGTAGAATTTCATTCTTCATTTTTCTGTACTTTTTTTTATTATTAAAGATATATTTGCAATATGTTTTTGTTTATAGATTTTCATTATGGCAATAAAAGCATAAAGTGTAACATGTTAAATTGGCCTTCAAGTCAGCATTATTAACCATTATTTTTTTCTTGTCCTTAATAAGGTTGCATTTGTATAAACATGAATTAGAAAGGAGCAGAATATTTATAACTCCCTAGCAAACAGAGTTTCAGATGGGAATACAATATACATACAGCTCAAGACTACTGGGAAATACATTTCATGATAGCACATACGTAAATGATTTCGTCAAGAAATGCTATGTTCGAAAAAGGGATTCAACCCTCAAACAGACAATATTTTTAACCCAAACTGCAAACAGTTTATTTAATAATTTTTAAAACTGAAGTGTCTTTATTGCATGTAGTACACTAATCTGCATATGTATTATGAACTCTTAATTCATATGGTACTCCTAAGTAGGCTACTGATGGTAGCATAGAAATGAGCTCAAGGACTTCTTAATCAATGATAATGAAAATATTGATATGTGGCAATATTTTTAGTTTTCAAGAAATTTTTAATTTCGTAATGCAATATGTAATGAGTTCTGATGGTTTTTGTTATCTTGATTGTGGTGATATTTGTTGTTGTTGCTGTGATGTCAGACAGTTAATTTAAGTCAGTCTTATAAAAAAATGTTCATCTTGATGTGTTTGTTAGTCAATATAATTTAAATATCTCAATTTAAAGATCCCAGCAATCATCTAGCGGTGAACATGAATGTTTCGGACAAATCCTCCGTTTCATCCTGTTTCAAAACAGCAATGGAGGAGTTGGAAGCCCCTCCAAGTCTCCTTGTTAATGCTGCTGGAATTACTAAAGACAATTTCCTCCTAAACTTAGAGGAACAAGCATTTATGGACGTCTTAGATGTCAATGTCAAGGTAAGAGATATTTAATCTTTCTCAATTCCCAATAAGTAGATTGACTAAATCTTTAATAAAGTTTTTATCACTTGAGTAATATTTCATTCATGCTTGTAAGGTTAGTTAAGGTCCAAGTTTGAAGTATTTTGTAGTCAACCATGTAGAAAATATCTCATATCAGTTAATATAATAAATTGAAATTATTTTGGTACAAAACTTGCTTAAGCCTTAACTTGCCATCATCCTTAAGTTGATAGACTTTTGAAATTTAAGTTGCAGTTATTGAAACTGTTATAAATTGTAAAACAGGGCAAACTAAAAGATCCCATACTTTGCTACGAAGGTCACATATGCTCTGTTTCCTGGCTCAGTAAAATGAAACTGCATTAGTGTCATTAGGGAGTGTGTCCACAATTTCCAACAGACTTCAACTTCGCATTCATTTTTGTGCTTTCCCATTGCACAATCAGTGCTCACTGACTAGTGGTAGATAATTTCATGATTTTTTACTGTTGTTGCTTCAATGTACGTATTATCTGTTGAAGCTTCCCAAGCATAGCTTCCCATACTGTGGAAGCATCAATACAACTTGCCATTTTTTGTACTTTTTGTGTGCAAGATGCTGGAAGGATTTTAGTCATTAAGTTAGGAAAATTTGTTCACATAGAAATGTTGATTTTCTTACTGAATCACCCTGTGGACTTCTTTATTAAATAAAAAAAAATTGGACAGGACATAAGTTCAAATAAGTTCTGTAGTTAGGTCAGGAGTACTGGGTAGGAGAGTAAGTACTAATGTGTAGAGTACGTAGGTAGAGGCTCAGTGATTTCCAAGTTGTAGAATTAAATTTAATTGCAAGGAAAGCTGTTAATTGAAAAAAAAAACAGGTCTGAAGTACAGTGGTCCCCCCGTATTCGCGGGGGATGCGTACCAGACCCCCCTGTGAATAGTTAGAACCCGCGAATGTTTGGAACCCTATAAAATGCTAAAAACAGCCTATTTTGTTAGTTAAAACTCAAGAAAACCCCACTAAAAATTTTAAAACCTACATGGTTTTTTTAATAGGTTTTTTTATTTTTTCACAAAAAGTGCATTTTATGATGAAATTCATAAAAAAACAGGAATTTGTGGATATTTATCATAGAAAAATAACGTGAATGCGCGAATTTTCCGCGAATAATGCAGGGGAAACGTTTCCCGAGAGAAATCCACGAATGTGTGAGTCCGCGAATCTGGAGAAACGCGAATACTGTCGGGGGGGTCCACTGTAGTGTTAAAAGACTTTGATGGAACCATTAGCAAGTAGTTTTAAAGGACTTTGATGAAACCAGTAATATGTACTACCAAGAGGATTCCAACTCTCAAGTAGCATAAGAGATTCCTGTCACCCAAGCTGCCAGCTGCTAAGGACCATGTTTCATGCTCTCGGCAAATTGCAGGTTCTAAAAACTATAAATGTGGTGATTGCAATGAGGTGTGAAATGGGTGTTTAGGGATTTAGGAAATGTAAATAGGATATGAAGATTATTCCAGGTTGATGCAAGTGAAAAAAGATGCTACTAAAGGTGGAACCAGTATTAGACAAACTGACTAGATTTGGTTCAGGCCTACACCTAAATAATTGTACAGTATTTCATAGTTGTATGGTACCACAGTGCAGAGAAGCCTGAATTTATTATTCTTTTATTTATTTAGTTTGTTTGTATGGTGTTTGTACGTTGCGTGGAACCAGTGGTTATTCAGCAATGGATTTTATTTATTTAGTGTTTATTATACAAGATGCTTAAACTTCAAATACTATGGGCCTTCCATGTCACCTACTTACCATGCATTATTTGGTTATTATTGCCGAATTATTTAATTTAAGAAAAAAATCGTGAATCATTTGTAGACCAATAGGTCTTCTCCAGAATAATTTGGGTTTAAATGAAGTGAAAAGTGGAGTGAGGTAAAGTAAAGAAGTTGAACAGCTAGATAGGAGGGTGCCATCTACAGTGTGATGTGCAAGTCGGAATTTTCTTAAGCATGTTTTGATGAGGTTTGGTACATAGGAACGAACACCTTTACCACAACGTTGCCTGTGTGAAAATTGCATTACAAAAGACTCTTTGTCCATTTCAGTTGACCCCAAGCTCCATTTCTTCTATTTGCCTTTGACTTTTCATCCACTCCCTTTGTTCTCTCCGACCTTTAATTTTTTCACAAAGGTAACACTGATTCACCAAACCACTTCCTACAGTGATGTCAATATATAAGTGTTTGATAACAGATTTACTATCTGAAATGAACTTAAGGGAGCCCTCTATTCTAAGCAAAAAAATTAGGTTTGATTAATTTCATTTGTAAGTATGATGCTGAAAAGCTTTGAATTATATAAAGTTAGGAAAGTTTTATTCTCATACATTCAACTTCCCTGTCAGATATATACTTAGCTATAGCACTTCGTCGTCCCGACAGAAATTCAAATTTCGCGGCACAGCTACAGGTAGTCAGGTGATCTACCGCCCTGCCATTGGGTGGCAGGAATAGGAACCATTACCGTTCTAAGAACCAGATTTTCTCTGTCGCCGGTGCTAGTAACATCGTTGCTAGTTCCTCCTGACTTTGACTTCGTGTTTCATTGCCGTTGATCTTCTAGACGATATTTTTGGTACGTATTGGATCTCTGGCCTGGCATACGCTTTTGTGGACTTTTATGGATTTGGATTTGGATTTTTTCCTAGAATGTCTGACTCGAGTTTTTCGTTCAGAGTGTGTGTGGATGAAAGTTGTAGTGTGAGACTGCCGAAAGCTTCGGTAGACCCTCACACTACTTGTAAAAGATGTAGAGGGAATGAATGTTCACAATCTAATACATGTGATGAATGTAAGAATTTAAATGAGGAAGAATGGAAGGTTCTTAACTCATATTTGAGAAATTGGAAAGGGATAGGCTAGAAAAGCCTCTTCCAAAAGTCCTGAGTAGGTCGGTCTCTAACGAGCCAGTTAGTAGTCTAGTGCCTATCTCTAATGTAATTGCTTCCTCCCATACAGCATACCTTCTCAATTATCAGATTCTGCAAGTTTGGCATCGGAAATTGCAAATTTGAAGGCTTCCCTTTTGAAGATGGAACGCAAATTGAAGGATTTAGAAGGTAAGCAAAGTGAAAGTGTTCCCAGTGAAGTGGAGGGTGTGTCTGATCGGCTCTGTCTCGCTCCCAGGTCTAGACCTCTTCCAAGCTCCCAAGCCCAGAGGAGAAGGAATGTCGAAAGCCGTACGGAGGTTTCAGAGAATCCCCACCGGTCAGGCGTCCCCTCGGCAGGATCTGTAGTAGCGTCCCAGACTGCCAAGGATAGCCGTTGGAAAGGCATCCTGAAACAGTGTTTTTCGTCATCCGATTCTTCTTCAAAGAAAGGATGGAGTTCTGACAAGCTGTTGAGACCTTCTAAAAGATCATGGAAGTCGCCAGCTTTGGACTCTAGCCCGGAAGATTTCCCGGAAGACTATCCACCGGAAAAGAAGAGGAAAGAAATCTATTCATCAATCCTCCTTCCCCTAGATCGGATACGGAGAAAGAAGACGCCGCTACGAAGATCCTAAGAGAAAATGCAACAACAGATATCTTCGTTGGTTGGAGTTTTGAGGAGGATCCTCCCAGGAGAAAGGATCGCTTCCTTTCCCACCCAGTTTAAAAAACAAAATCCCGTCCGGTAGAAGTCTCTGACAGCTCGGACGAGGCGCCTGCCAGGCGCAAAACGCCTACGAGGCGAGAGGATCCAATCAATATTCATGAATACAGAAAGACGCATGAGGCGCCTGAGGCTCCTACCAAGCGCCAGGCGCATGCCAGGCGCCTGGCGCCTGAGGCGCCTACCAGCCACGATAAACTATCCAGGAATGATACATCATCCAAGCACCAGGCGCCAGGTGCCATGAACCAGGATCTCCATCTTCATCTGACATGGAGTTAGAAGTTGACCGGGAGGCTCCTCTTTGGGACTTTTCGCAGGATCAGTTTTCTCCTGGCAGGAGCTCGAGATGTCGCACAGGCGGCCATAGCCCTTGTCAGAATGTGGCTGATTCTGTGAGAGGTTTTGCGCATTCAAGACCTTCTCCTGATAGGGACGCTAGTTGTCGCACAGCCGGCCGTCGTCCTTATCAGGACAGTCTTAATGTAAGTAAGGGCAAATTACAGGATCGGCCTTCTCCTGGCAGGACTCAAGACGTCGCACAGGCGGCCGTAGCCCTTGTCAGGTTAGAGTCGGTACTGCTAAGGAGCCCCTCACCTTGCTTAGAGAGGAGTCCTCCTCCGGTTGCTCATTCTTCTCCTAATGTGACTGGTCAAGATATGGAAGATGTGTCAGACTCGGAAGCAAATAAGGGGGCGGGTCTTTCAGACTATAAGACCTTAGCAGCCCTCTTATTGAAAGAGTTAGGAGAGTCTCTGAGTCCTGCTGCCCCTCCTTCTCCTCGGTCGGTTATTTATTCTCAAGTACAAGGACTTCAAAGTCATCCTCTTTTTTGAAGATGCAACCTACCATCTCAATGAAGAGGGCTTTGCATGCCTTCGGGAATTGGCTAAAATCCAAAGAGGAGGCGGGGAAAGACTGTGTTTACCTGTCCCCCTTCCAGACTATCGGGAAGGAGAGGGATTTGGTATAACACAGGAGAAGCAATGGGACTCTCTCTCCCTGCTTCTGCAGACGCAGACTTCTCGACATTAGTGGACTCGTCAAGAAGACATGCACTTCCATCTGCGAAAACAAGTTGGACTATGTTGGAAATGGACCATCTCCTCAAGGGAGTATTCCATGTCTTGGAAGTTTTTAACTTCCTAGACTGGTCCCTTGGGGCTTTGGTTTTGGCCAAGAAGACACAAGACCCCGATTTCTTGGAACCCGAAGTCCTACATAGCGTGTTGGCCTATATGGACAAGGTGGTTCAGATGGATCAGCTGAAGTGGCATCCCTTTTCGGGGCAGGAATTCTGAAAAAGAGAGCTGTCTTCAGCTCATTTTTAAACAAAAGCGGTCTCTCCCGTTCAGTAGGGCGTCTGTCTTATACCCCCCTCTTTCGAAGCAGCTTTTTTTCCCTTCTCAGTTAGTGAGGGATGTTCTCACTCGCTAACTGAGAAAATAAGCAACGCAGGACTTGCTAGTGCAATCGGCGAAGAAGTCCATCAGGCGAAGAAGCTCATCAGGCCGAGCCCCTAGGAAAAGAGGAGCAGAAAGAAGAGGAAGGTCTTCTTCCATTAGAGCAACAAAGAAGACCAAATGAGAAAAAACCAGTCCTCCAAGCACCAGGGGGTGGGGCCAGGCTGCTGAAGTTTTCAGAAGCGTGGGCCTCGAGACAAGTAGATTTTCTTGGTCTCTGGAAATACTCAAGAAAGGATATCTCATCCCCTTCAGAGACAGACCTCCATTGACGACGACACCAAGGGAAGCTGTCAGCGAGGTACAAAGATCCTGCAAAAAGGGAATCCCTGTTAAGTCTAGTACAGCAAATGTTGGAGGAGGAGGCCATCGAGACAGTGCAGGATCCTCACTCCTGAGGCTTTTACAATCGCCTTTTTCTTAGTGCAAAAACAAAAGCTTCGGGAGGGTGGGAGGCCTGTGCTGGACGTGAGCGCATTGAACCGCTTCGTGGAGAAGACAAAGTTCTCCATGGAGACTTCCAACTCGGTCCTTGCGGCTCTGCGTCCAGGAGATTGGATGGTCTCCCTCGACCTGCAGGACGCTTACTTTCACGTCCCCCTGCATCCTTCATCGAGAAAATATCTTCGATTCATGGTGCAGGGCAGGATTTACCAATTCAGGGCTTTGTGCTTCGGCCTCTCGACGGCTCCTCAGGTGTTTACGGCATTGATGAGGAACGTAGCAAGATGGCTACATCTGAAGGGGGGTGAGAATATCGCTCTATTTGGACGACTGGCTCATAAGAGCGAGATCGAGCCAGCAGTGTTTGGAGGACTTGGAAACAACTCTAGATCTAGTGAAATCACTCGGATTACTCGTGAACCTCAAGAAATCTCAGACGATCCCCAGCCAGGACATTGTCTATCTGGGGATTCGGATGGATTCTCGGGTTTTCGAGCATTTCCATCCCAAGAAAGGATTGCTCGAGGATTGGAGAAGGTCTCGGCCTTCCTAGAGAAAGAGCGAAGCTCAGCGAGGGAATGGCTCAGTCTTCTGGGCACCCTTTCGTCGCTAGAGCAGTTCGTTTCTCTGGGGAGGCTGCACATGAGACCTCTGCAGTTCTACCTGAGGAGAATGTGGAACAGGAAGACAGGAGAACTGGCAGATTCTTTTCGTCTACAAGAAAATATCAAGAGCCACTTGCGATGGTGGTTAAAACCTCTGATAAAGAACGAGGGAGTGTCCTTGTCTCTGCAGAACCCTCGCCTAGTGTTGTTCTCTGACGCCTCGGAAACAGGATGGGGAGCAACACTAGGGACGAAGGAAGTGTCATTCATTTGGCTCTGAGGCATTTCGAAGAGGATGTCAGAGGCGTGGTGGTCCAGTAAACTCGGACAACACCACGGCTCTGGCATACATCAGGAAAGCAGGGGGGGACGCACCCTTTCTCCCTGTACGGAGTTAGCAAGAGCTCTATTAATCTGGGCGGAGGAACGAAAAACAGTACTCCTAACAAGATTCGTTCAAGGAGGAGGAATATAAGAGCAGATAGACTGAGCAGGAAGAACCAGGTCCATTCCTACAGAATGGACCCCTTCATTCAGAAGTCTGCCAGAAACTGTGGTCTCTATGGGGGAAACCTCAAATAGATCTGTTTGCGACGTTCCTCTCCAGAAGGATGGAGAACTTCTGCTCGTTAGGGGAGGATCCCAGAGCGATAGCAATCGATGCCCTTCTCATGGATTGGTCGGGCATAGATGCGTACGCTTTTCCCCGTTCAAGTTACTGGGGGAAGTGATAAGGAAGTTCGTGTCCTCGGAAGGAACGAGGATGACACTAATTGCTCCCTTTTGGCCTGCTCGAGAATGGTTCACAGAGGTACTGGAATGGATGGTGGACTTCCCCAGATCTCTTCCCGAAAGGACAGATCTGCTCAGACAACCCCACTTTGAGAGGTATCACAAAAACATCCACGCTCTCGCCCTGACTGCCTTTCGACTATCGAAAGATTGGTCAGAGCGAGAGGCTTTTCTCGCAAGGCTACAAGGGCAATTGCAAGAGCACGAAGATCCTCTACCATGTGGATCTACCAATCGAAGTGGGAAGTCTTCCGTAGATGGTGTAAGGCGAAGAAGCTGTCCTCCTCCGATACCTCTGTGACCGAAATTGCCGATTTTCTTCTATATCTGAGAGAAGAATCTCAATTGGCAGTGTCTACGATAAAAGGGTATAGAAGCATGCTATCTGCTGTGTTCAGGAACAGGGGCCTGAACATAGAAGAAAACAAAGACCTTCATGACCTGATACGGTCTTTTGAAACAACAAATCAAAGCTTCGCTTTCCCCTAGCTGGAACCTAGATGTGGTTCTTAAGTACCTTACATCAGAGAAGTTCGAGCCTCCTCATCAAGCATCCTCAGAGACATTACAAGGAAATGCATTTTTCTAATGGCTCTCGCTACTGCCAAGAGAGTCAGCGAATTGCAGGCTCTAGGCTCGAGAGTGGGATTTAGAGGAGACTCTGCAGTGGTATCTTTCCGGCCTTTATTTTTAGAAAAAAAAATTTAGAATCCTTCGAGACCTTGGCCCAGGAGTTTTGAAGTTAAAGGACTTTCTCAACTTATGGGAAAGGAACTGAGAGGTCATTATGTCCGGTTAGAGCCTTAAAATTTTACCTGCAGAGGAAGAAGCAGCTGCAAGGTTGCAATCAGTCTCTGGTGTGCGGTTAAGGACCCTAAGAGACCGATGTCAAAAAACGCCTTAGCCTTTTTCGTTAGAAACGTGATTACTGAGGCTCACATGAAATGCAAAAGTGAATCCTTTGCAGCTTTGAGAGTAAAAGCACACGAGGTACGTGCAGTTGCTACATCTTTCACAGAAACATGTCGATGAAAAACTATCTTAGCAGCGACGTACTGGAGGTGCAACTCGGTGTTTGCCTCCCATTATTTAAAGCCTCACAAGAGCTCTTAGCCATAGGTCACATCCTCTGCCTCGCTAGGCTTGAGGCGAAGCAGACTTCTAAGCAGTAGCTATGAATCTTCTGCCAAAACAGGTAGGAACCAGGGTATTTTTATTTTCATACAATGAACTTACCTGTCAGATATATACTTAGCTAAGACTCCGTCGTCCCCGACAGAAATTCAAATTTCGCGCCTCACTCGCTACCGGTAGGTCAGGTGATCTACCTGCCTGCCCTGGGCGGCAGGACTAGGAACCATTCCGTTTTCTATCATATTTTCTCTGTCGCCGGTGGTATCAAACATTGTTGTTACTACCTCCTGACTGGAATTCGCTTTTCAAGACTTTTGGATCATCTATATTGGATTTCTTGGTGACGTACTGGATCGTTGTTTTGGCATTCGCTACTGTGGACTGGATTTGGACTTGCTTTTGATTTTTCTGATAGAATGTCTGATTCAAGTGTTAGTGTGAGAGTGTGTGTGAATGTAGGCTGCAAGGTGAGGATACCGAAGGCTTCGGTTGATCCTCACTGTATGTCGTAAGTGTAGGGGGTTTGACTGTTCTTTAGCTAACACCTGTATTGAGTGTGAAAATTTGAAAATGCTAATGAATGGAAAGACTCTAACTTCTTACTTGAAGAAGTTAGAGAGAGGGATAGAATTAGGACGGGCTGCACAAAAGGGTGTGAGTACAAGGCCTATTGAGCCTTTTTTCTGAGTCTAACTCTCCTATTATTAATGATTTTGATTCTCCCTATGTATCTGAACCCTCACAGGCTTTGCATTCGGATTCGGCTTCTGAAATCGCCAATCTGAAGGCTACTCTTCGTAAGATGAAGACAAAAATGGCGGCCATGCAAGGTAAGGGAAGTGATAGTGAATTACTTAGTGAAGTGAGTGTTCCCAGTGTTGAGGTGGGGGGGGGGCGTCTGACCGTCCCTGCGATGCTCCCAGGCCTAGACCTCTTCCAAACTCACATACCCAGAGGAGAAGGAAAGTCGAAAGTCGTACGGAGGTTGTGGGGAATCCCCAACGGTCAGGCGTCCCTTCAGCAGGTTCTGTTTCGATACAGTCTGCTCAGGACCGCTTTAATAGAAGCATCCTACGAGATTGTTTCTCAGTCGTCCAGTTCTCCTTCACCTAAACGAGGGTGGAAGGACTCGGATCTTTCTAGGCCACTGAAAAGGCACTGGAAAGAACGCGCGTTTGACTCGAGCCCGGAGCGCTTCTCGGAGGAAGCCCCTCTTCTATCAAGAAGGCTAAGCTGGTCTCGACGCCTCTCGATCGGTAGTTGAGGATCGCACTCCTTCGACTTCTCCTGCTTCTTCTATTGAAGAGGACGCTGGTGTGGCTTCCAAGAGGATATTGCTAGCGGTACAAGAGCAGTTAGCCTCTTTAGTTGGAGTTCTTTCGAGGGATCCCCCTCGCAAGAAGGACGCTAGACTTCCTATTAAGAAGTCTCGTCTTCTTTCGCCGGCCAGAGTGAAGCGTCCTTAAGGCATGAAGAGCCTTACAAGCGTGAGACGTCTTCCAGGCGCGAAGATTCTTTCAGGCGTCAGGAGCTATCCGAGCGAGTTGCTCTAGATAAGGATACGCTCAGGCGCGAGGCGCCAGCCAGGCGCGAGGAATCAGCCAAGCGCGAGCGCCAGCCAGGCGCGAGGAGTCAGCCAAGCGCGAGGCGCCAGCCAGGTGCGAGGAGTCAACCAAGCGCGAGACGCCAGCCAGGCGCGAGGAGTCAGATAAGCGTGAGGCGCCAGACAAGCGCGAGGCGTCAGCCAGGCGCGAGATCCCAGCCAAGCACAAGCTCCAGCAAGCGAGAAGCGCCAGCCAAGCGCGAAGAGCTTTCCAGGCGTGAGAAGTCAAGCAGACGCGAGACTACAAGTAGACTTGAGAGAGAATCTGTTCACTCTATGAGTCCCTCTCCTAGTAGGAGTTTGTCGCCAGTAAGAGAGAAAACTTGGTGAAGATCCTCTCGTTTTTCAAGCCGATTCTCCACACGGGGTGGAAGAGATTCGGAAGACGAGGTTAACGGTAGAGAAGGTTTCTCTAACTATAGAGTTTTGACGGACCTTCTTTTGCAGGAGTATGGAGATTCATTGACTCCCTACGGCTCCTCCTTCGCCTCGATCACTGTTTTCGAGTGCGATCGTACCGAAGTCTTCGTCGGTGTTGAAGATGAGACCTACGATCTCTATGAAAAGAGCTCTACAGTCTCTTGACAAGTGGATGTTGTCGAAGAAGGATCTGGGCAGAACCACCTTCTGTATGCCTCCAGCCATACTTTCTGGTAAAAGAGGTGTCTGGTACCGAACTGGGGAGAACATGGGCCTTTCTCTCCCAGCGTCGGCTGAAGCGGACTTTTCAACCTTGGTTGATTCATCGCGGAGACACGCTTTGAATGGAGCTCGTGTGACTTGGGCGATTTCTGAGACTGATCATCTCCTCAAGGGCCTCTTCCATATTTTGGAAGTGTTTAATTTCCTAGACTGGTCCCTTGGGTGATGTCTAAGAAGGCTCATGACTCGGAAGGTCTAGACCCCAGGTCATTCTTAGTATTCTGTCATGTATTGACAAGGCAGTACAAGACGGATCGGGAGAAGTCTCCTCTCTCTTTGGAGCGGTACTCCTTAAGAAGAGGAGTATTTTTAGTGCCTTCTTAACCAAGGCGGTTTCTCCCTCACAGAGAGCGCCCTGGTTTTCGCTCCCATGTCAGACTTCTTGTTTCCTTCTCAGTTAGTGAAGGACATTTCTCGCTCACTGACTGAGAAGGCGACACAGATCTTCTCCTTCACACTGCAAGGAAGAAGAGACCCTAGTTGCGGTTGACAAGAAAGGACCGACTTCTACTGTTCAGCCCTTTCGAGGAGGCCCCTCCCTCCAGAGCTCCCTCTAAGAGAAGGAGGTCCTGAGAGGAGAGGTAAAGCTTCTTCCCGTCCCTTTAAGAAAGGGAAGTGAGACAGACAACCTCCAAACACCAGTGGGTGCCAGGCTTCTCGAATTTGCAGACGCCTGGACATTCATAAACTCGGACGCCTCTTCGATGTCCATAATCAGGAAGGGATATCTTATCCCCTTCCAGGACAGTCCCTCCCCTTACGACTATTACGCGGGAACTGTCAGCCAGATACAGGGACCCTGTACTGAGGGATACTCTTCGTCTGATGGTGAATCAAATGTGGGACAAACGAGCTATAGAATTAGTTCTGGAGCAAAACTCTCCGGGGTTTTACAATCGGCTGTTTCTGGTTGCGAAAGCCTCGGGGGGCTGGAGACCAGTACTAGATGTCAGCGCTCAGAACAGTTCGTTCAAATAAAGGAGAAGTTCTCTATGGAGACTTCGGCCTCAGTCCTTGCGGCTTTACGTCAAGGAGATTGGATGGTGTCGCTGGATCTCCAGGACGCATTATTTTCATGTCCCGATTCACCCTTCTTCGAAGAAGTACCTCCGTTTCATGACGGGGGGAAGGATCTTTTCAGTTCAGGGCCTGCCTTGTGTTTCGGTCTGTCCACAGCTCCTCAGGTATTCACAAACCTGATGAAGAATGTGGCGAGGTTTTCTTCACCTCAAAGGCGTCAACATCTCTCTATATCTGGACGATTGGCTCATCAGGGCCAGAACAGAGAGACAGTGTTTGGAGGACCTTTCTTTGACCCTAGACCTGATAAAGGCGTTGGGACTACTCGTGAACCTCGAGAATCACAACTGATCCCCAGACAGAACTTAGTCTATCTGGGGATCAGATGGATTCTCGGGGTTTTCGAGTATTTCCTTCGCAAGGAGAATCGTGAGAGGCTTGGAGAAAGTCTCTCTCTTAGGGAAAGAACGAACTTCGGCGAGGGAATGGATTAAGCCTTCTAGGGACCCTTTCCTCGCTCGAACAGTCTTTCCTCTAGGAAGACTGCATCTTCGTCCTCTTCAGTTTTTCCTAAGGAGATCATGGAATTGGAAGACGGGACTTCTCGTCCGACATTTCTCCTTCCAATGGAGATGAAACCACCACCTGTAATGAATGGTGGTTGTCCCCTCTAAAAGAGAACAAGGGAATTTCTCTGGAAGTTCCGAACCCAAGCAGAGTGTTTTTATATTCAGAAACGCATTGGAGAAGGGTTGGGGAGGGGCAGCACACTAGGACCGAAGAAGTGTCAGGCACCTGGTAGGCAGCACAGGTGTCCTGGCACATAAATTGCAAAGAACTTCTGGCAGGTTTCACTTTGGCTCTAAAGTTCTTCGAACCTTTTGTGGCAAACAGTGTGGTCCAAGTGATGTTGGACAACAACTACCGCCCTTTGTCCACATTCGGAAGCAAGGAGGAACACACTCCTTGTTCCTATACGAAAATCGCAAGAGATCTGCTACTTTGGACCTCCCAGAGGAACATCTCCTCCTGACAAGATTTGTTCAGGGTACGAGAAACGTCAGGGCGGACAGACTGAGCAGGAGAAGCCAGGTCTTCACACAGAATGGACCCTTCATTCAGAGGTGTGTCAGAGTCTTTGGGATCTTTGGGGCACTCCTCATAGATCTGTTCGCCACATTCCTTTCCAAAAGGCTGGAAGTCTTCTGCTCAGTGGTGGAAGGCCCAAGAGCTCTCGTGGTCGACGCCTTCCTGCTAGACTGGTCTCATGTAGACGTGTACGCTTTTCCCCTTTCAAAATCCTGGGCAAGTGTTGAGAAAGTTTGTAACGTCCACCGGGACAAGAATGACCCTGATAGCCCCGTTTTGGCCAGCACAAGATTGGTTTGCAGAGGTGCTGGAGTGGACAGTAGACTTCCCCAGATCCCTTCCAAGAAGGATGGATCTTCTCAGACAGCCACACTTCGAGAGGTTTCATCAAAACCTCCCCGCTCTCGCGCTGACTGCCTTTTGACTATCGAAAGACTTGTCAGAGCGAGGGGGTTTTCTCACGAAGCTGCAGCGCTCGCCTAGAGCCCGCAGAGCTTCCACTAGACGAGTCTATCAGTCTAAGTGGGAGGTTTTTTAGAAGGTGGTGTAAGTCTAAGAAGTTGTCCTCCTCCCAGTACCTCTATAACCGAAATCGCTGATTTCCTTTTGTTCCTGAGAGAGGTCTCTCATCTTATCGTATCGACTATCAAAGGATACAGGAGCATGCTTTCGGCAGTCTTCAGAAACAGAGGCCTAGAGATTGCTGATAATAAAGATCTGCACGACTTGATTGGATCGTTTGAAACGACAAAAATCTAAGGAACTAACTCCTCCCAGCTGGAACCTGGATGTAGTTCTCAAGTTCCTTTCGTCTGACAGATTCGAGCCTCCTCATTTAGCTTCGTTTAGGGATTTAACGAGGAAATGCTTGTTTCTCCTATCTTTGGCGCAGCCAAAAGAGTTGGTGAACTTCACGCCCTTGAAGATGAAAGTCGGCTTTAACTAGAGACTCGGCCTTCCTGCTCGTTTAGAACACTTTTTCTAGCGAAAAATTAAAACCCCTCGAATCCCTGGCCCAAGAGATTCGAGATTAAAGGCTTATCGAGTCTAGTAGGTAGAGAAACAGAAAGGTCTCTTTGCCCTGTAAGAGCCTTGAAGTTCTACTTACAAAGGAAGAAACAAATGGGAGGCTCTAGCAAGGTCTTTGGTGTTCGATTAAGGACCCCACAAGAATCATGTCTAAGAACGCATTAGCTTTCTTTCATAAGGAGCGTCATTACGATGCTCACAAGTTCTGTCCTGACGACTCTTTTCCGCTTTTAAGAGTAAAAGCTCATGAAGTTAGAGCAGTGGCGACGTCTCTCTCTTTTCAGAAGAATATGTCGCTAAAGAAAATCATTGATACGACATATTGGAGTGCAATTCGGTATTTGCATCTCACTATCTTAAAGACGTTCGCGTGACCTACGAGAAATGTTTTTTCTCTGGGGCCTTTCGTATCGGCGGATACGATACTGGGTACGGGAGCAAACACCAATCCTTAACTTTGTACATACCTTCTACTAGATATGTTCTAGATTTCTGCTGACACAGAGGGCTCGGTGCTGCACTGGCGGCCAGTCACTGTTGTTCAGTAAGAACTCTTGTGATATCTTTTAGAGGAGTATTAAAAATTTTTTTTTTGAGAATTTTTGTACGAATGCGTATTAGTTTTCGAGTTATGGGTTGTTGTAATGAGTTCGGGGATAACTCAGAACAATTCTTTATACTAACATGGTGGTTAGGATCAGGTGGTCGGGATTGGTTGTGCTCCTTCATGAGGTGTGTTTTGTCATAGAAGTGGTCCAGTACCCATTGACAAAGTCCTTTCAGGCTCTGCCGAGTAAGCGGTTCATATACCCATCGACAGACCCACAAGAACTCTTAGCCATAGATCACATATCTCGCTAAAGTCTTGAGGTGATGCAGACTACCGGGCTACAGCCACGAATTCTACCTACCACCTATCAGGTAGGAACCAAGGTTTTTCTTTTATACCTACAACATATGTTGTTTACCTGTCTATTCCATATTAGCTGTCCTCTTCCCTCCCCACCAAAGGGTGCCAATCAGCTAATTATATATCTGACAGGTAAGTTCATTGTATGAAAATGATATTGTTATAATACAATAAAGTTTCATACATACTTACCTGGCAGATATATAACGATTAATGGCCCCACCCGCCTCCCCGCAGGAGACAGTGGAAGAGAGAAAATATGATAGAAAACGGGAATGGTTCCTAGTCCTGCCGCCAGGCAGGCAGGTAGATCACCTGACCTACCGGTAGCGAGTGGTGCGAAATTTGAATTTCTGTCGGGGACGACGGAGTCTTAGCTAAGTATATATCTGCCAGGTAAGTATGTATGAAACTTTATTGTATTATAACAATATCATTTTTATTACCTACAACGTTATGTTGTTTACCTGTCTAATCAGTAATTTAGCTGTCTGCTTACCCTCCGCCAAAGGTGCCAATCAGCTAAGTATATTCTGACAGGGAAGTTGACTGTATGAAAATGGTATTGTTATTGTACAATAAAGTTTCATACATACTTACCTGGCAGATATATATGATTATAAAAGGTGGCCCACCCAGCCTCCCCTCAGGAGACAGGTGGAAGAGAAAATCTGGTTCTAGAACGGTAATGGTTCCTATTCCTGCCACCCCCAGCGGCAGGGCGGTAGATCACCTGACCTACCTGTAGCTTGTGCCGCGAAATTAGAATTTCTGTCGGGGACGACGGAGTCTATAGCTAAGTATATATCTGCCTGGTAAGTATGTATGAAACTTTATTGTACAATAACAATATCATTTTTGAGAAAAATTTGCAGTATTACAAGCATTTACTGTCAGCAGAAAACCCTGTCTTCTGTCTGTCATCAGAGGAGTGTGTGTGAAATATTTAGTTTATTACTTTCAGGGGCCATGCTTACTCAAGCAATGGCATCAACTCTCCTTGAAAAAGAAATGAATGGTGGAGCTATTGTAAATGTTTCAAGCATTGTAAAGCAAAGTCAGGAAATATGGGAC
>NC_087207.1:25734463-25769217 GCF_015104395.2 Macrobrachium nipponense | reverse complement strand
AGAGTGGATGCTCCACTCCAGGAGTCTTGCAGACAAATATGGTCACTCTGGGGGAGACCCCAGATCGACCTGTTTGCCACTTCCTCTCCAGGAAAAATAGACAAAACTTCTGCTCCGCTAGAAGAAGATCCCAGAGCCACAGCGATCGATGCCTTCCTCATGGATTGTTGGTCAGGCATAGACGCATACGCCTTTCCCCATTCAAATTGCTGGGGGAAGTAGTAAGGAAATTTGTGGCATCGGAGGGGAGTGAGAATGACTCTAATTGCTCCCTTTTGGCCTTCCCGAATCTTTGGTTCACAGAGTTACTGGAACTGGACGGTGGGAGGCTCCCCAGATCTCTACCAGACAGGACAAGATCTGCTCAGACAACCCCACTTCGAGAGGTTCCACAAACATCCAAAGTCTCTCCCTGACTGCCTTCGACTATCGAAAGACTGGTCAGAGCGAGAGGCTTTTCAAAAGAAAGTGGCAACTTCAATTGCTAGAGCCCGCAGAGCTCTACCCTGCTGGTCTACCAATCGAAGTGGGAAGTTTTCCGTAGACGGTGTAGGTCGAAGAAGCTGTCCTCTTCCAATACCTCTGTAACCGAAATCGCGGATTTTCTCCTCTTCTTAAGAGAAGAATCCAAATTGGCCGTATCAACTATCAAGGGATATAGGAGCATGCTCTCAGCTGTTTTTTAGAAACAGAGGCTGAATCTCGAGAATAATAAGGATCTTCATGATCTCTCAGGTCTTTCGAGACTACGAAATTGAGATCGTCGATTCCCCCGAGTTGGAACCTGGACGTTGTCCTAAAGTTCTTGATGTCGGACAGGTTATCGAACCTATAGATAAAATCTCATTCAGAGATCTTACTAGCAAATGCATATTCCTGTTGGCTCTCGCAACTGCTAAGAGGATCAGTGAATTGCATGCTTTGGACTCTCGGGTGGGATTTAGAAAGACTCCGGCTGTCATTTCTTTCCAGGATCTTTTCCTAGCAAAGAATGAGAACCCTTCTAAACCTTGGCCTAGAAGTTTCGAAGTCAAGGGGACTCTCTTCTCTGGTAGGAAGAGAGTTGGATCGGTCCCTTTGCCCAGTCAGGACCTTAAAATTATTTAGAAAAGAAGACACAGCTTCAGGGATGTCGACAAGGTCTTTGGTGTTCGGTAAGAAACCCCAAGAGACCGATGTCAAAGAACGCACTGGCATTCTTTGTCAGAAATGTAATTACCGAAGCTCATAGGAATTGCCAAGAGAACTCTTTAAAGCTGCTGAGAGTGAAAGCTCACGAAGTCCGGGCTGTGGCAAACTTCCCTTTCTTTTACGAAGAATATGTCCATGAGAAACATTTAGCAGCAACTTATTGGAGGTGCAATTCAGTATTTGCATCCCACTATTTAAAGGATGTTAGAATAACATACGATAAATGTTTCGCTCTTGGACCTCATGTATCAGCGGATACTATGCTGGGAAACTGGGAGCAGACGCTGATCCTTAAATTTGTTTTTAATATTTTTAATAATTAGTTTTAATATTGTTGTTGAGTTGTGGGTTGCTTGAAAGGATGTTCGGGGATGACTCCTTTCAATCTTAGTACTAACCCCAATGAGGATCAGGTGATCGGGATTAGTGTCGTGCTCTATGATCAGGCCAATAGGCAAGGTGTTTTGTCATGTAAGTGGATAGGACCCCATTGACAAAGATCCTAAGGTTCTGAAGCGTAAGTGGGGTAAGACCCCTGTAACAGACCATCAAGAACTCTTAGCATGAGGTCACTACCTCGCTGAGGCTCTTGAAGCGATACGGCTCCTAGGCAGTAGCCATGAAGTCTTTCGCTAACACAGGTAGGAATCAAGGTTTTTAATTTATTACCTACAACATATGTTGTTTCCTGTCTATTTCAGTAGATTAGCTGTCTCTTACCCTCCGCCAAAGGTGCCAATCAGCTAAGTATATATCTGCCAGGTAGTTGAATGCATGAAAAATTATTGTCATGATACAATAAGTTTTATGCATACTTACCTGGCAGAAATATACGGTGTATGGCCCACCCGACCTCCCTCAGGAGACAGGTGGAAGAGAAAATCTGTCTTAGAAAACGGGAATGATTCCTATTCCCGCCACCAGCGGCGGGGCGGTAGATCACCTGACCTACCTGTAGGGTGTGCCGCGAAATTCGAATTTCTATCGGGGACGACGGAGTCTATAGCTAAGTATATATCTGCCAGGTAAGTATGCATAAAACTTTATTGTATCATGACAATAACATTTTTCTCCACTCGCGACCTCTATTCAGCAAATAGCAGACTTTTTAACCTTCCTCAGAGGTGGGAAACGTTTGTCCGTGTCTGCTATTAGAGGCTACAAGGCGGCTCTGAGTTTGGTGTTATGCCTGAAGGGAATCAACATCTCAGTCCTGGGAACTTTCCCTGCTAGTTAAGGGGTTTGAGCAGTCGTCTTCTCCTAGAGAGCTCAAGCCCCCAATGTGGCAAGTTTCCTTGGTGCTTAAGAGCTTGACTAAGAGTCCATATGAGCCCTTGCAAAGCTCATCTGATAGGAACCTGACACTCAAGACAGTTTTCCTTTTGGCTTTGCCATCTTCCAAAAGGGTAGGAGAGCTCCACAGTCTGAGCTATGAGGTGAAGCACACCAAGTGTTGGAAGTCAGTGTCCTTCGAATTTGTTCCGGAATTCGTGGCCAAGACCCAAAATCCCTCAGTGCATGATGACAGGTTCGCTTCGTTTTCCATTCCATCACTGACTGACTTTGTGGGTGGTGATGCTCAAGAGCTTTTGTTGTGCCCTGTCCGGGCCCTGCGTTACTATCTTTAAAGGACTCGGCACCTTAGACCAGGCTGCCACAGACTTTTTGTCAGTACTACAGGCCGTACAAAGAAAGAGGTGTCTAAGAATACTATCTCTTTTTGGATACGGGAAGCCATCAGACAGGCATACTTGACTCTTGATGATTTCATCACCACGTCTGTGCAGGCTAGGGCACATGACGTTTGGAGTATTGGTCCCTCTCTGGCTTTCAAAAAGAACTTGGCTGTACATAGAGTGCTGAGCGCTGGTACTTGGTTACTCCAGTCCACGTGCACCTCCTTCTATTTTAAGGATGTTGCCCACAGATCTATGGACACGTTTTCCCTGGGTCCTGTGATGGCTGCCCAACAGGTTGTGTAACTCATAGTTACCCTTAATGGGGCACCTTTGTATCTTACCTAAGATGATTGTGTGGATGAGAGAGAGTGAGTGAGTTGGCTAGCCTCCTTCTTTCTCTTGTACCTTTCCTTCTTCCTTCGGGCGGTTTAAGAAATTGACACGTCATTTGCTGGACTGGTCTGATACAGGCAAGTGAGGTAGTCATACTGGTAGTGTGGTCGTGCAGTATACAATATCTTACCCACTATTTAGTAGCATGGGCTCCGCTCCTGGGTAACGAGGAGTCGGGAGTACTGCAAACCCTACTGCCCTGGTTTGTTTTTGGACAGTCAAAGTTTCTCTTTGGTTCCCTATACAATGGTCATCCCATATATCATTGTACGTCACTCAGGTTCTGAGTGGTTAGATTTTAGTGTATCTAGCTTCTCAATGGGCTTTAGTCCCTCTCTAAGAACTATTTCTTTTGAGAGCTGAACTGGCGGGTAGGCCTCCAGCCAGTATAGGATGTCTTATACCTCCCTCCAAGTATGAGTCTATCCTATTGTTAAGACCGAGGGTTTGTTCGCGTATGAACAAATGACAAATTTTCTAAGACAATTTGTATTTTTCATAGCTACAAACCTGAGGTCTTAACGTTATACTGCCTGCCTCTAGCCGCCCCTCTTCTTGTTAAGTCATCCTGAGTTGGGAAAGACTGGAGTAGATGTTCGGTGTTTGACCACTCTTCACCCGATCTATGCATGCGTTGCCAGATACCACAAGATTCCTTGCTTTCATCTGCTTTTTTACCAGATCCAGCTAGTCGCTAGAAATTATCCTATTGTTAAGACCTCAGGTTTGTAGCTATGAAAAATACAAATTGTCTTAGAAAATTTGTCATTTTATCATTACTGCATTACTGTGACAACTAGAATTCATGGAAACAGTTTGTAAATGCATCGGCATATGTGTGACGCTCCACTAGATGGCAACGATGAGTCATTTTTTCTTGCATCGTCTGCTCGTAAGTATACATCCGAAATATTTGTAATTTTTCAGGGTTAATTTGGTTGCAAAAAAGGGATAATAGACATGAATTAAATATACATTTTGAAGTAAAGTTAAACTAAATAATGAGTAAAGCAAACAATTAAGGGAATAAAGCTTTGCACCTCATATTCAGTGTTGTCGTCTGCTGCTCGTAACTGTGTTTGTGGAGTGATTACTTAGGAACCAGGAACAGCAACGTGGTTCAAGTGCAATGTGGAGTGAATCAAGGCCAAAATGTATATAGTAATTATAAATGAATAAGCACTGTGGAGTTTCAGTTGTGATGGCAGTAAGGATAAAACCACTGATTACAAGGTCAAAATGAATTCAGTTCAAACCATGACCCCGGGAATACAAAGTTTCATACTTTCACTGTTATAGGCAACAAAATGTTGTTTCATTGTGCTGATTACAACTGCAATCTTGAGTCAGATCAATAAACGTTACAAATATACGCTAACACTGTTCAAATGAGTGCTGGGAAGGCTGGGAAGATGGTGGATTGTCCGTGGTTAGACCTGCCAGCCTGACGATAGCTGCCATATTGGATTTCAAAACTGCCTCGAAAACATATTTTACGAAGAGCGTCACATGCTTATTTTAGTTTGTATGTGGCTTTCATTTATCACATTATGTTGACAAAACTCCAATCTTTTCAATAGTATGCTTAAAGTTGTACAGTGGTACCTCGACATACGAAAAATTCAAGTTACAAAAGGTTATTGCTGTAAAGTCCCGAGATTCGCCCGGACCACCGAGAACAATTTTAAAACTCGTGCACCGCCAACTGAGTAGACTCGCCACCATCCTCCCGCTCTCCCATTGGTTCCTGATGCTAGTCACTGCTGTAAGATCCTGCTCTCCTATTGGTCAGCATCTACCCCATGTGCTCTATGTATTCTATTGGTAAAAGAATGCTGTAAATTGAAAACTTATTCATGCATTACATTTAATAAAAAAAACATTAGGTAAAGATAGAATAAAGAATAGAAATGAATGGTTATCATACTGTTTGGTAGTTTCAGTAGTTTAATAGAGATAATAAAAATTTGATTACTGTACGTTCTGTGTGCAAGGTGAAAGTGGTTGCTTGGCGATCGTTCGGTACTTGTAAGTGCTAAACGTAAACAGAAGGTTGGAAGCTTTTTTTTTTATTGTTTATTATAGTTAATGGTTACTCAATAATTATTTGAAGTGAGTACATGCAATACATTTAATAAAAAAAATTGTGAATTAGATATCATAAAATATAAAATAAATCAGACTGCTATCATCAAAGCCAACAAATATTTTCTAGAATTCTTCTGTTTTAATATTATATGTTTCATTATAGCTGTCAGTAACTCGGTATCTCCAATAGGTAAAGATAGAATAAAGAATAGAAATGAATGGTTATTATATACTGTTTGGTATTTTCATCAGTTAAAGAGAGATACTGAAAATTTATGACTTAGGTACTGTGTGCTAGGAAAAGTGGTTGCTTGGCGATCATTTGATACTCTTAAGTGCTGAACGTAAACAAATGGTTGGAAGCTTTTTTTATTTTTTTTTTATATATATTTTTTTTTAGTTAATGATTAATTAATAATTGAAATTAGTACATACTGATTATTTATACATTTTATTGGCCTATTCTAAGCTTTTAGCTTCTTAGGTTTAGATGTCAGAATCATAGACTAGGCTACAGTAGCAACTGCTAACATAGGCTAGGCTTATTGCTAGGGACATATGCTCAAGTCCTAATATATGCAGTAAAAATGGGGTTGAACATTACATGCAGTTGAATATTACTCAAGTATGTACAGTATTTTGCCTTTTTGGAGTCATATTTCTTCCGTTGGATCGGCGTCGTAACCCTAGAACATGTGTTGTAAGCCTGGAAATATAATTTACTGGTGTGTTTTTGTAGGGCTTGAAACGAATTAGGCCATTTACATGTAAAATGCGGTTCAAGATACGAAAAGCTCATGTTACGAAGGCTGCCTCGGAACGGATTAATTTGGTATGTCGAGGTACCACTGTAATTGTATTCTTGTTTCACCAATTGAATATTGAATGAATAAGACCCGGCCAGCGTGATGACTCTGGATCGTCCGTGATTGTTTACCCTATATATGCTAACATTGTTCAAATGAGTGCTGAGAAGGCTAGGAAAGATGTTGGATCCTTTGCGGTTATGAATGGTATTTCAGTCGGTGGAGGACACCATATTGGATTTAAAAACTGCTTTGAAAACATATTTTACGAAGACCTCGCATGCCTATTTTAATTCGGATGGTGCTTTCATATATCACATTATGTTGACGAAACTTCAATCTTTTGAATAGTATGCTTAAAGATGTATAATTGTATTCTTGTTTCACCAATTAAATATCGAATGAATAAGGCTGATCCACACGATGACGATGGATCCACTGCGGTGTTTCGCCCAAGCTAGTACTATTGTAACGGAGCCCTTTGCAAACTTTCCTTTCTCCAACAGCAGTGGGACATTAAAGTGGGTAACTGGGTTTTCAGATTACAGGATATGATTGAAAAACAAGGATGCATCCAAAACAACCTAACCAAGTCTAATCAATGGCACCACATCCTACATGATGCTGTGGTTGTGACCAATGTTGTCAGCCATCTATGAGCTCCTTACCCAACTTAGGCATTGAAATTACCCTACTTTCACTGGCATTACCCTACGCCTGGCCTTAAGATATAAGTATTAATAAATTTGTTGTTCATTGGGTACTTTTCATTTATCATTTACGTTTTTAAGTCCATACATTGAAACTTGGTGTAGGTCAATATGTGTAGGGTGTGTTTCAAAATAGGGGTTCTAATTGATACCAACATATAAGTTTTTCTTTATTGGCTTTCCATATAAAACTTGTCAGACGGTGTATTATTACATTTGAACTGAAAGGAAGGATAATTTGAATCAGTACCTTGATGAAAGCATCGCAAAATGAATAGTATGACTGGAGAAAGTTAGAATATGACATCAACATGATACAGTCACAATGAACAGCTAAATCATACAAGAATTGAAGTAGTTATGTGAAAATAAACAAAGCGTCCTTACCCAGTACCTCCAGAACACACACTAACTCAAACAGTCTCTTCTTGAGAAAACCCTCGTTCACTGGCATCCAAAATATGTA
The DNA here is from genome assembly GCF_015104395.2 of Macrobrachium nipponense. NCBI lineage: Eukaryota > Metazoa > Arthropoda > Malacostraca > Decapoda > Palaemonidae > Macrobrachium > Macrobrachium nipponense. Next base: position 25,761,884 of record NC_087207.1, on the reverse strand, counting down.
TAAATTCTAGGGATTTACAACTTAAACGTGCAAAACACTAACGTAAACTTCAATCTACGCTTCCAAACGTTGAACCCTCCTTCAAACTTGATAAGGAGAAGTTAACTAGCCGAGTGCACGAGGTGAACCGAGCGCAAAAGAGAGGTGGCAACGTTCGTTACAGCAACCCCATTACACAGAAATATCGAAGAATACAAAACCGATACAAAATATCTATCAATTATTGTTACATAAATGATTTAATACAGATCAACATAAATATGATATTACCCATTTTATAATAGTAGGCAAATGAAATCTTGACTTCTGTTGATTCATAATTTTAAAGGTATGGAGCGCTATAATTTCCTACAATATGTTCAGTTGTTATATTTTTATTTCTACATTCTTCCTCCCTTACCCTTAATTGCTGATTTGGTAACCAAAATGGCATTCAATAATTCTGGCCCCATTTCATTTTTGCTTATTTATGTTGTATCAGTTAAAAATTCCTTTCCATTTCAGAATTTGAGTGGGGTAGAGTGAACGCTCAGACTTCGTGACATTACCCAGTTACCCTACAGACCTAGATTTGAGGCAGAATTACTCTACACATAGAGTAATTACCCCATGGTTGGCAACACTGGTTGTGACTTGGGCGTGTGGGGATAAATGCAAATCATAAACAGTGGACAGTAAATTTCTCACATCGTCTCACCTTTACAGCATTATATACAACCATTTTGTGTATTTTTCATTCAAAATATTTTATTAATAAATCACATTCCATATGGAGCTCTTCTGTAAAATGATTGCACAACATATCTTGACATAGAGGACTGTAGATGATTTAGGGAATTTGAGGGAAGCATGCTGACCGAACCTAAGCAAGGACACCACTTCTTACAATTTGTATTTTTATTGGCTTGCCAGGGTTACTATGGGATTTACAGTAGCTTAGAGGGAGTTATACCCCAGGCTAACCTAGTCACTTCCTTTTTCTGTACTTTTGGGTGTATTACTGCAAATAATCGAGGGGTTTACTGTATATTTGTATCATTTTGAACGTTATGTTCTTGATATATATAAATATAGGTAGAGTATGATAGCCTCATTTCATTTCTCGCTGCATTTTACTATTTCATTAGCCCCACATCACTCATCTTGAAACCGTTAGGGACGCTGTGAAGGTTTAGGCTCCCTCTTTTCTTGCCTATAGAGAAGTTGGAGATCTGTATATGTATACTTGTATTGACTAGAAAATGGGTTATAACCCATTTTCTTCATGTAAATGCTTAAAGCAGTTTTTTCCTTTGAATAATAAAGTAACTGATCAAGAAAGGCAATGCATATTTGTTTCCATTCTTAAAATTGCATTTTTATGTGAAGCCTGTTGGTTTAAGTTCAGCTTTTATGAATGTTCTTCAAGGTTTTCTTATGTTTTTGTGTAAAGATTTTTCCTCATTTCTGTCATATTTCAGAAATCCTGTCAAAAATCAAGGCACAGAGATGATTTCACAATTGTTTGCGGGGAAAGTTGGTCTTGTCACTGGTAAGGAACTTAAATTAAAGTTTTCTTTGCATTATTAATGAGAATAAAGAACAAATATAACACAAATTGCTACATTACATACTCATATGGGTAAATATATTTTAGTGGCAATATAGTCACCAGCTGCCATAAGGAAACTAAATGTGGCTGCTAGATACTAAATCTGTCAGTTTATATTTTGTAGCATAGAAGTGGCCCCAGTTGCCAAGAGACCAGGAAGGGGAAATGTGGGCTTGAGATAAAGGATGGTCTTGACTCATGAAATCTTGTAAATTCTGGTTACACCTCAGGTCGGGTTTTATTCCATTGCTGCTCCCACCAGATTCATAAGGTCTTTTGTAAAATTCAAAGCATAGTATTGAAATTTTTGTGTGATTGAAGCCTTGTGCCCATCTCCCCAGTTAGTAGTCATCAGTCCAAGAAATTACCAATTTTGTTTATTTTACTGACTGATAAACTATCTATGTAGCAAACTTGCTACTGCCCGGCATCCAATAGTCATCCAACCAGATCTAACATTACTTGCTGACGTTCCACTGATGAGACGCCCAGAGATGTAGCAAATGTGAAGATATGTTGAGTAATAACATATAATGATTTAATATCTTTTGGCTTCATATGGGAATTAAAAGTTGCTAGCTCAAACCATTTTATATTTGCTCACTTTACTTATCAGTGAGTCAGTTCACACAAATAAAACTAGATTTTTTTGTTATGTTTAAGGTGGTGGAAGTGGTATTGGTAGAGCTGTATGTCGTATATTAGCGCGAGATGGGGCTAGAGTTGTTGCTGCAGACATGAACTTGAACGGAGCACAAGAAACAGTTGATATGTTGATGAGTAAGTAAAATATCATTCTTCATTTTTCTGTACTTTTTCTTTTATAATTAAAGATATATTTGCAATATGTTTTTGTTTATAGATTTTCATTATGGCAATAAAAGCATAACAAAGTGTAACATGTTAAATTGGTCTTCAAGTCAGCATTGTTAACCATTATTTGTTCCGATACGTAATACAAACCCTCGGTCCTTTAACAATAGGAAGGTAACTAGCGGCAGCTGGGACGGTCGTAAGCTTCGAACAAGGGGAGAACGGTAGTTAACTGCTTGTCAGATCGCGCGCGCCCGCGCGCCCGAGAGGTAAGAATCACTTTTGCTTTCGGCCGCGGGTGTGAAGGACGTGTTCGTCATCGCTCTCTGCCCGCTTCATCGTCGTATGCTTTGTTTTATATTGTGTTTTCTACTAATGGTTTGGTTTGACTTGAAAATGAAACTGTAAGTACACTGTTTTCATTTTCATTACTTAATATGAATCAACATGGAGCTATCGCCGTAGAGACGGCGATTTTCCGCTCTTTTCATGAATTGAACCCTTGAATTATGTCTCGGTGCCGAGGCGGGCGCACTCACGCCGAGTCATGTAATTTTGGCGAAAGTGTGTAATTGAAAGATGTAAGTACTCTTTTTCATTATATTTTTGCCCTGTGCGTTCGTTGCCGAGAGCTTGATTGCGCTCGGCAAGAGCCTCTAATTTTGTATGAATAGAATGCAATGAAAGTGGATTCGCAATGCAGTTTTTCTTTTCATTTTCATTTATTATTAATTGCATCAATTTAATTTGGATCAAATTCCGCTCTTACCCGGGTGAATTAATCCTTACGATTTTATGCTGTGAAAGTGAAAATAGCAAGTGCAGTATTGTTTCATTTTCATATATATTTATGATAGCATCATATTATTATGGATCAAGTTTCCGCTCTTACCGGGAATTGATTTTTCCCTCTTTAAGTTCTATGAAGTGAATCGCAAGTGCAGTATTCTGTTTCATTTTCATATTACTTTTCACTGCTGTGCGGGGGTAGGGGAGCGAAGGTCTGCCAGGAAGTCGTCGGAAAGCTCTCCCGCGACTCCCTTGGTATCCGATCTTCGTCTTCTTTCCTGCCCACCCCGCTCAGCTTCCTCGTATTTTTGGTTTTTGGGTCTCCTTCCGTTCTTGGGGTGTGGGCATGTCTCCCCCCCCCGTGCTGAGTGGGAACCCCTCTTACTAATCTGTCTGCTGCACCGCAGGTGCTACAGCCGTGGGAGACGACCTTGGAGGCATGGTATCACTGCGGCTGCAGGGCGTGGCCTAGCATCCACGATCTGCTGCAGAGTCTAGCGAGGTCTGGGGGCGGTGACCTGGAGTGGTCTCCACTACACAACCTTCACGGCCGCTTATGCTGCTTCCCCCCGCTGGTCTACACCCCATGCTGTGTCGGTGACGCCGTCTGCCGCTTCTAGGGTCCGGTCTGCCCGCCGTACCGAGGAGGGGTATGCCGCCGCTGCCTGTGTTTTCTTCGTGTTGCCTGCCCCAGACTTCCGCTGTTCCAGCAGCTCGCCCTGGACCGGCCGCCAGTTACCACGCTGGCTGCCGATGATTCTACGAGGCGATGGCTGGTCCTGCCGTACCTGTCGCTGATGTGGTTCCCGCTACTGGCTTGGCTGTCCCTTCTGTGGTTTACCGCTGCCTGCTGTTCCTGCCGCTCCTGAGCTGGTTGCTGTTCCTGTCGCTCCTGGTTCCTGCGCCTGTCCATGCTGGTCCTGCCCATGGTGTGTCTTCCCCAGTCCCAGGTTCGCCTTCCGGACAGGTGCAGTCGGGCCGTGTTGCGTTCGGCAATAGGCCCTCCGACTCCGGCCTGGATGGAGGACCTGACGACTGTCCTGCGTGAGCTGACGAAGAAGAGGAAGGTGTCCATCTTCGTCTGTTGCTGCCCTCTTCCCCTTCGACTAAGGTCCCATAAGCCGAAGAAGAAGAAGGCTGCCTCCCCCCTAAGAAGTCTCTTCGGGAACTTCTAAGGGAAGGGCCCGTCCCACCTCGGTGGGACGGGGGGGGGGGGGGGGGTCCTTCTGCTGGTCCTCCTGCTCCTTCGGGAGCGCGTGCCCGTCTCCCCTTCCGTAAGGAAGAGATAGACGGGGACCAGAGGAGTATCGGTTAGCTCTGGTACTTCCTCGCCTTGGTGCTAGCGGCGATGCCGCTACGCCAGGTTCCGGCTCGGTCTCTCCGTATCGTCGCGGGAGATCCCGAGTGTACCTCTCTCTCCCCTCGGGAGACCGTGCAGCCAAAGTTTCGGCGCAGAGTTCGCTCGGCGCCAAGACCACGGCACGGAGCAGCTGGCCGAGAAGGCTGTGGCCGAGAACCGTCAGGTGACTCTCGCCAGGCCAGCGGCCCGCTCTCGCAGCGACCAGCTGGTAACCGTTTTGTTTCCCCTTTCCCCCTAAGAAGACTCCTTCGGGAACTTCGAAGGGCTCGTCACATTCCGGTGTGACGGGGGTTCTTCTGCTGGTCCTCCTGTTCCTTCGGGAACGGGGCCCGTCTCCCCTTCTGAGTAAGAAGAAGAAGACGGGGACCAAGGTGTGCTGGCTACCGCTGGTACACCCTCCGCCTGGTCTTCGGCAGCTCTGCTGCTAAGCCAGGTACCGGCTCGGTTTTCTCGTCCGCGAGAAGTTTCCGAGTGTACGACTCTCCTTCGGGTGACCGTGCAGCCCAAAAGTTAAGACGCCTGAGTTCCGCTCAGCGTCATGACCGAGGCACGAGCAGAGAAAACTGTCGAGAGCCGCTCAGGTGACTCTCCGCCAGGCCAGCGGCCCGCTCTCCGCAGCGACCAGCCGTACCATCGTCGGGTGGACGTGACTGGTCTCTGACCGGTCCACGGGTTGAGGCTGGAAGAGGTCCCCCAGGTCCCCTCGACCGACGGTACCAGCCTCGGCTGGTACCAGCGGTTTGACGTGCCGCGAGGACGCTCATCGGTCTCACGGCGAAAGCGAGCTCTGCAGGTCACCTGACCGCCGCTCCCACAGGGACCGGGCGGATACGGTGACCAGCAGCAGCTCGTCTGACGCACGGGACCGGGGTCGACGTGCTCAGTCGAGCCGCTCGCCACAGGTGAGCGGCACGGCCAGGCCTGCAGATCGATCCCCACCGCGGGTTTGGTGATCTGGCTGCAGCCCCCCCCCACGTACGCTGGTCCTGCCAGCGAGCGGGGGGGTGGGGAGCGTCAGGTCTGTCTCTCCACTACTTCAACTTCCTCGGGCTACACCGGGAAGAGCGAGGTAGCTAGGAGTGATCGTGAGAGGTGCGCCGCTCACGATCGCCCGTCACGACGCCGCACGTCCACGTATGTCTTAGGACCAACCAGGACGTACGCGCAAGTGATTGGAGGCGACCGTCAGGGGGAGAGGGGTAGCGTCATTTCTGTGTCTCCGTACCTTCAACTTCCTCGGCATACGCCAGGAAGAGCTAGGTATAGGAGTGATCGTGAGAGATGCGCCGCTCACGATCCCGTCACGACGCCGCACGTGCCAGGTTGGTCTTAGGACCAACCAGGACGTACGCGCAAGTGATTGGAGGCAACCGTCAGGGATCTGTTGCTGGTCCTTCTTCTGAAGGAGGAGGGTCCTGGGAGCTGCTCTTGTTGGAGGGACTGGACGGTCCTACTCCTCAAGACGCTGTAACTTCCGAGATTCAGAGTAACTTTACCCAGGTTATTGCACTGATTCGTCAGCACGACCGACCGGGGGAAGGATCGCCGCTCCCACCAGCAGAGCCCATGTCTCTGCTCGAGTCGTTTGGGGCCCGAGAGGGAACCCAAACCGACGGTGGGTATGCCGCGATCGGAGCTTACCGATTCTGTCTTGAACCAGAGTCTCTCGTCTCCGGACAAGAAGGCTCTCTCAGTTCTTGGCCGGTCGATCAAGCTACTCCACTCCTCTACCTGGCTCGCGACAGCGGCTTTCTCTACGTGTCTTCGGAACACCCCGTATTTAAATACTCCTTCGGTCCTTCCTGAGAGGTTTCGACCCTCGACGAGGACTGGAATGAGTCGGAGGACGGTATCGGCTCTCTCCTGTCAGGTGTCGATCGAGCCCCACCCAGACGACGTTCACAGTGGCGGCAGACCCTTACCTACAGTGAGAGTTCGTAACCCTCTTCGGGAAAAACGTTTTTCTCCTGACGATACGTTTTCCCAGACTCTGAGAGGCCATGCCGCAAGGCGATGGCTGCTCCTACTCTCCTCCAACTGCTAGTTCCACTGGGAAGGCGAGCGAGTATCCAACCTTCCTCCCCCATTCCCTCTCTCCTTACGGCTACGAGGGAAAGGGGAAGGATCCTACAGAGATTTCTCTGTAGGATCCCACGTTGGGGACTGCGCTACCAGGGGGGAGCCTTCGGTCCTACCTGACGTAAGCCCCGGTCGTTGAGGAGGGATCCTGCCCCATTCTCGATTTCTACGGGAATCGAGAGGACCACCAGCCGATATCGTTGACGAATTCGGTGGGGGTTTTCAGCAGACTGCTTATTAATTCGACGGAATTTCTAGCGCATTCAGAGTGTTTAGAGTTTCTTACGATCTCCAAACACTTAGGCGAGACCACGGTCCAAAGTGAGCGAGACGAGAATCCCCGATATGTTACCACGATAATCGGGAACCTCGCCTATGCTCGAATTCCTGGAATTTCTAGCATTTGGAAGGAAGCAAGACTGCTGCTGAAAAGAAGACTATCTCACAGTAGACACCAACCGGAATAGAGAAAGAACGGACGGGAATATCCAGTTTGGCTGGAACCTATCGTCTTAGTATTCTGTTCACCATTGAAGCTTTCCTTCGAGGAAGAACTTCTTCACTCTCTTTAATAGAGAACGAAGGTGGTCGATCTCCAATCCTTATTTTGTTTTCTTGAAGGAAAGAATTTAGGATGGAGATCGTTGTTCAGAATCCTACAAATATACTACGTATATAGAACCTCGCGACATGATTCTGCTAAGCAGTTGAATGGTCCGAGGGTAGGCGCATATCCTGGTTATTCTACGGATTGCGACTTAGACGAAAAGTATTCTAATTGAACTGCAAACCCGGGTTGCTGCAACATCCCAGGAGTTTCCAGTTTCAATTTTATATACTTATGGTGTTTGTCACAACACACCATTTTTAGCTTTTATATTTTACCGAAATTCGTTTCGCTTAAATATAATTGCTCGAGCATATCTTTTTATGCTCGTGGTTCTAGCCGAACGCATTCCTTCGTGGAAAGGATTACTTGGCAACTCAGGATGACGAGTCAGCGACAGCTACTGCGTATTGAATTGCCCGAGGATTTCAGTATCAGCTGCCGCTTTGAGATAGACGGTTGTTTATGTCTTTCTCACCTGCTTTGATTGAATAACAACCGTATCTCTGCCCAACAATCACGGACTTAAGTCTCTGATTAACGGGGATTCTCGCATACATGAATGACCATCTACTGCTGAGAAACGCTAGTATTCATCGTCTTCGGTATTGCGAGAATTTTAAACAGAGATATCTATTCGACTCTCATCTTTCTGTTTACCGCACGGTAACAGAATTCTGTAATAGTCTCTTGCTGCATCGTATCCCGATAATGCGAATGATTTTTGCGGAATCTGAGTTGTCCTCAAAATATCTTGTATTCGGAGGTGTACAATTGTTCATTGTTCACACCCCGGATTAGCAGATGTATTGAAAGACATCGCCTACTCCCACACCTGCCAGCTCTACTTCAAACGTTCAGCCCATGAGAAGCAGTTCTTCAAGCGGCTCTCCCCTGTGTTTCATTACTGAAGAACGCCCCGCTTTTCATTGCACAACGGACAGCAATGAAATGGCGGTTAGCGTTTTCAGTCATTTGTAAGCACAGGTTTAGAATCTTGAGATTCCTTCTCTCGATTCAGCTGGAAAGACGTAGGTTGCATTCATTGCCTACCTTCGTCTTCAACGTCACATAGTGTGTTTCTCCTTAAGCTGAGATTCAACGTCTATGAGATTTTCTGCCCATCAGGGACCTCGGTCTTTTGAAGGCAATTGACTTTCGCCTTTTGAGTTTATGCATTAAGGGAATCATCGCCGCGCCGTCCGGCATCGGTGACTAACAAATATTTTATTTGTTTGGTCTCTCAGCATAACTCTTTAAAGGTGGGCGAAGGTCACGTGACTTACCCGGATGCTTGGACAACTTGCCTCTACTGATTCCGAACCAGTCAGTCGGCAGCTGTCAGAGCGTCCGAGTCAGTTACGAACTATGCTGTGGACTTAGTTCGGTTGTTCCAGAGCAATCATTACTTCGTCTTAATAGCTTTGTCATATGAGTACTGTACATAACCAAAGTCGAGAAGAGGGATAGGTCATACGACTATTCCCTTCTTTTCGTCTTAGGTAACTGCATGACTTCTCTTGAGAAGTCAAGCACAAAGGGATGGGGATTTGTGACGCTCGATTTTCGTACCGATCTTCGTAGCGAAGACTCAGAACCCTTCGTTAACTGACGATTGGTTCGAGTCCTTCACAATACCCTCCCTAATGGACGTCACCGCCTCCGATACGAAGGCTATGCTGCTTTGTCCTGTGAAGGTGCGACGGAGCTGTCTGAAAGAAACTCGACACCCAGGATGAGTGTGGACGCCTCTTCATCATTCTCTCGCGTTCCGCAAGAACTTCTCCGTGGCGCAGGTAATGAAGGCAGGCGCCTGGTCCAACCGGACCGCATGCACCTCCTTCTACCTTCAGGATATTTGCCCACAGTTCCTTGGATCTTTTTCCTTGGGACCGTGGTGGTTGCTCAACACGTTGTGTAGTTAACCCAGACCCTCGCAGGCTGAACAGCATCGAGTCCTGGTGTGACCGTAAGAATGGATGAGGAATGAGAGTGTGACTGGCTCTCTTCCCATCTTTTTTCTTCCCTCTACCTTTGGGTAGAGGGACACGGTCGTCACCCTGCTGGGTAAGGACGAGATGCAGGTGAGCTACTCAATAGAGCACCATCCTATCCCTTTCAGTAGGGATAGGAGTAAATATCCACCACTTCCTCCAACAAGGGGGAGGAAGTGGATGCCAAATTGAGAACAAACACCCATCATTTTTATGATTGTCTCTTGCAAACAGGAACAAGTTCTTGCTTGCTGGTACGAAGAGATACGCTTGCCTCTCTCTTAGTACTTGGCCCAGAGGTCTGACCATTGATCCTGCGGTGCACACCCGATCAATCGGACAGAGGTTTGGATCCCTCCCTTGCTCTTACGACCAGGGAGGCACTCCAGGGTTGGACGAACACCAGTCTGTTCACCAAAAAGACTCAGATTCCTCCCACCAAGAGTGAGTCTTCCTATTGTTAAAGGACGAGGGTTTGTATTACGTATCGGAACAAATGACAATTTGTCGAAAATTGCATTTTTCCTAACTATACAAACCTGAGGTCCTTTACATATAGTCCCACCTCATGCCACCCCTCACTCTGCAACTTTTTGCATGGGCCTAAAGCAAAAGTGATTCTTCACCTCTCGGCGCGCGGGCGCGCGCACGATCGACAAGCAGTTAACTACCGTTCTCCCCTTGTTCGAAGCTTACGACCGTCCCAGCTGCCGCTAGTTACCTTCCTATTGTTAAAGGACCTCAGGTTTGTATAGTTAGGAAAAATGCAATTTTCGACAAATTGTCATTTTTTTCTTGTCCTTAATAAGGTTGCATTTGTATAAACATGAATTAGAAAGGAGCAGAATATCTATAACTCCCTAGCAGAGTTTCAGATGGGAATACAATATACGTACAGCTCAAGACTACTGGGAAATACATTTCATGATAGCACATACGTAAATGGTTTCGTCAAGAAATGCTGTGTTCGAAAAAGGGATTCAACCCTTAAACAGACAATTTGTTCCGATACGTAATACAAACCATCGGTCCTTTAACAATAGGAAGTAGCTAGCGGCAGCTGGAACGGTCGTAAGCTTCGAACAAGGGGAGAACGGTAGTTAACTGCTTGTCCGACAGTCGCGCGGCAGGTAAACAAATCACTTTTGCTTTCGGCCGCGGGTGTGAAGGACGTGTTCGTCATCGCGCTCTGCCCGCTTCATCGTCGTATGCTTTGTTTATATTGTGTTTTCTACTAATGGTTTGTTTTGACTTGAAAATGAAACTGTAAGTACACTGTTTCATTTTTCATTACTTAATTATGAACCAACATGGAGCTATCGCCGTAGATGCGGCGATTTTCCTCTCTTTTCATGAATTGAACCCTTGAATTATGCTCTCGGTGCCGAGGCGGGTCCGCGACTCGCGCCGAGTCATGTATTTTGGGCGAAAGTGTGTAATTGAAAAATGTAAGTACTCTTTTCATTATATTTTTGCCCTGTGCGTTCGTTGCACCGGAGCGTATTGCGCTCGGCACGAGCCTTTTATTTTGTATGATAGAATGCAATGAAAGTGGATTCGCAACTTGCAGTATTCTTTTCATTTTCATTTATTTATTTGCATAAATTTTAATTTGGATCAATTTTCGCTCTTACCCGGGAATTGATCCTTACGATTATTTTCTGTGAAAGTGAAATCGCAAGTGCAGTATTCTGTTTCATTTTCATATATATTTATGATAGCATCATATTATTATGGATCAAGTTTCCGCTCTTACCCAGGAATTGATCTTTTCCCCTTTAAGTTCTATGAAGTGAATCGCAAGGGCAGTATTCTGTTTCATTTTCATATTACTTTTCACTGCTGTGCGGGTGTAAGGGAAGCGAAGGTCTGCCAGGAAGTCGTCGGAAAGCTCTCCGCGACTCCCTTGGTATCCGATTCTTCGTCTTCTTTCCTGGCCCCCGCTCAGCTTCCTCGTTGTATTTTGTATTTGGGGTCTTCCTTGCGTTCGGGGTGGGGCATGTCTTCCCACCGTGCGTGAGGGAACCCCTCTTACTAATCTATCTGTGCTACCGCAGGTGCTACATCCGTGGGAGACGACCTTGGACAGGTATGGACCACCGCGGCGGCAGGGCGTGCCTAGCATCCACGGGCTGCTGCAGCGTCTAGCGAGGTCGGGGGCGGTCTCCATTACTACCTCCACGGCCGCTTATGCTGCTCCCCCCCGCCTGGTCTACACTCCCCCATGCTGTGTCGGTGACGCCGTCTGCCGCTACTAGGGCCACCGCCGTACCGAGGGGGGGTTGCCGCCGCCGCCTGTTTCTCGTTGTTGCCTGCCCCAGACTTCCGCTGTTCCAGCAGCTCGTCCCTGGACCGGCCGCCAGTACCCAGGTTCCCGCTGGCTGCCGATGATTCTACGAGGCGATCGCTGGGCCTTGCCGTACCTGCCGCTGATGTGATTCCCGCTGCTGGCTGCTTGCTGTCCCTTCTGGGGTCTACCACTGCCGCTGTTCTTGCCACTCCTGAGCTGGTTGCTGTTCCTGTCGCTCCTGGTTCCTGAGCCTGTCCATGCTGGTCCTGCCACGGTGTGTCTTCCCCAGTCCCAGGTCCTTCCGGACAGGTGCAGTCGGGCTGTGTTGCTTCGGCAATAGCCCCGGCTAAGGCCGGCCTGGATGGAGGACCTGACGACTGTCCTGCGTGAGCTGACGAGGAAGAGGAAGAGGAAGGTTGTCATCTCGTCTTCATCGTCTGGCTGCTGCCTCTCCTTCGGGACTTCTAAGGCTACCAAGCCGAAGAAGAAAATCTTGCCTCCTCCCCCTAAAAGGTCCTTGGGACCTTTCTAAGGGGCCCCTTGCTCAGGCGTTCAGGGAGCTCTTCTGCTGGTCCTCCTGCTCCCTTCGGGAACCGGGCCCGCCCGTCTCTTCGTCTGCAAAGAAGAAGAAAAGACGGGGACCTAGAGGAGTACCAGCCTCGGCTGGCACTTCCTCGCCTGGTTACTAGCGGTTCTGCCGCTAAACCAGGATCCGCCTCGGCTTCTCGTTCGCGAGAGTACCGAGTGGACGGTCTCCCGCGGGTGACCGTCCAGCCAAAAAAGTCTTGACGCCCGAGTTCGCTCAGCCGTCAAGACCGAAGCGCGGAGCAGAAGACTGGCGAGAGTCGTGCAGACGACTCTCGCCAGGCCAGTGGACGCTCTCAGCAGCGACCAGCGGTGCTCGGGTAGACGTGACGGTCTCTGACCGGCCACGGGTTGAGGCGAAGAAGGGGTCCCCGTGGCCGTCGGTACCAGCCTCGGCTGGTACTAACGGCTTGACGCGCCAAGAGGACGCTCACCGGTCTCACCGCGACAGCGAGCCTAGCAGGTCACCTGACCGCCGCTCCCATCGGGACCGGGCGGAGACGGTAACCAGCAACAGCTCGCCTGATGCTCGGGATCGGGGTCGACGTTCTCAGCCGAGCCTCTCGCCTCAGGCGAGCAGCAAGGCCAGGCCTGCTGCTCGATCACCACCGCGGGTTGGGGATCAGCAGCAGCCCTCCAAGCACGCTGGTCCTGCCAGCGAGCGAGGGGGGATCTCCCGCGGGAGAGCGTATAGCCAAATTTTGGCGCCAGAGTTCGCTTGGCGCCAAGTATGTGGCACAGAGCAGAAGCTGGTGAGAGCCGCTCATGTGACTCTCGCCAGACCAGCGGCCGCTCTCGCAGCGACCAGCTGGTAACCCTGGTAGACGTGACTGTCTGACCAGCCACGAGCTGGCTTGGGAAGAGGTTGCCTCGTTGGTGCCAGCCTCGGCTGGTACCAGCGGTATGATGCGCCGCGAGGACAGCACCGGTCTCACCGCGACAGTGGTCTCTGCAGGTCTCCTGACCGCCGCGTCCCACAGGGGACCGGGGGCGGATAGGGGGACCAGCAGCAGCTCCTCTGCACACGACGATCGCGCCCGCTGTTTCTCGGTCCAGCCGTTTCCCTGGAAACGGCTCGACTAGGCCTGCAAAGTGGCGATCGCCTGCAGCCCTCCAAGCCCGCTGGTTCTGCCAGCGAGCGAAAGAGGAGCGTCATGTCTTCCCCTCCCGTGCCTGCAACTTCCTCGGTTTGCACCAGGAAGAGCGAGGCACAGCGGGGTGATCGTGAGGGGCATACCCCGCACGATCCCGTCACGACGCCGTAAGTACCAGTACGATCTTTCGACGGCGACCAGGACTTACGCGCAAGTGGCAGGAGGAATCTGGGAGGGGTCTATCGCAGTTCCTCCTCCTTAAGGGGAAGGTTCTCGGAATGCTCTTGTTCGAGGGGCTTGACGGTCCTACTCTGCAAGATGCTATGACTTCCTAGATCCAGAGGAACTTTGTCGAGGTTATGGCGCTGATTCTTCAGCACAACGACCTCGGGGAAGGATTGCCGCTCCCACCAGCAGAGCCCACGTCTCTGCTCGAGTCATTTTGGGGCCCGAGAGGGAACCCAAACCGACGGTGGGTCTGCCGCGATCGGAGCTTGCCGATTCTGTCTTGAACCAGAGTCTCTCTCCGGACAAGAAGGCTCTCTCAGTGCATTCTGGCCGGTCGATGCAAGGCTATTTCCACCTCCTCTACTGCGACAGCGGAGTTTCTACGTGTCTTCGGACACCGTAGTTAAATACTCCTTCGGTCCTCCTGAAAGGTTTCGACCTCGACGAGGACTGGAATGAGTCCGGAGGACGGTATCGGCTCTCTCCTGTTCTGTGTCGATCAGCCCCACCCAGACGACGTTCACAGTGGCAGCAGACCCTTACCTACAGTGAGAGTTCGTTACCCTCCTCGGGGAAAACGTTTTCTCCTGAGGATACGTTTTCCCAGACTCTGAGAGGCCATCGCCGCAAGGCGAATGGCTGCCTACTAATCTTCTCCAACTGCTAGTTCCACCACTGGGAAGGCGAGCGAGTATCCAATTCTCTCTATTCCCTCTTTCCTTACGGCTACGAAGGAAATGGTGAGGGATCCTACAGAGATTTCTCTTGTAGGATCCCACGTTGGGGACTTCTGCGCGGGGGACCGGGGGACCTTCGGTCCCTACCTGACATAAGTTCCCGGTCGGTGAGGAGGGATCCTGCCCCATTCCCGATTTCTACGGGAATCGAGAGGACCACCAGCCGATATCGTTTGACGAATTCGGTGGGGGTTTCGCAGAGTGCTTAGAATTCTACGGAATTTCTAGCGCATTCAGTGTGTTCGAGTTTTTTACGATCTCCAAACACTTAGGCGAGACCACGGTCCAAAGTGAGCGAGACGAGAATCCCCGATAATTGTTACATGATAATCGGGAACCTCGCCTATGCTCGAATTCTTGGAATTTCTAGCATTGGGAAGAAGACTGCTGCTGAAAGAAGACTATCTCACAGTAGGCGACCAACCTGGAATAGAAAAGAACGGACGGGAACATCCAGTTTGGCTTGAACTATCGTCTTAGTTATTTTGTTCACCATTGAAGCTTTCCTTCGAGGAAGACTTCTCCTTCACTCTCTTTGATAGAGATCGAAGGTGGTCGATCTCCAATCCTTATTTTGTTTTCTTAAAGGAAAGAATTTAGGATAGAGATCGTTGTTCAGAATCCTACAAATATACTACGTATATTAAACTCGCGACATGATTGTGCTAAGCAGTTGAATTGTCCGAGGGGTAGGCGCATATCCTAGTTACTCTACGGATTGCGACTTAGACGAGGAGTATTCTAATTGAACTGCAACTCGGGGTTGCCTGCAACCTCCCAGGAGTTTCCAGTTTCAATTTTATATACTTACTGGTTTTGTCACGACAACACCATTTCAGCTTTTGTATTTACCGAAATTCGTTTTGCCTAAATATAATTGCTCGAGCATATCTTTTTATGCTCGGTGGTTCTAGCCGAACGCATTCCTTCGTGGAAAGGATTACTTGGCAACTCAGGATGACGAGTCAGCGACAGCTACTGCGTATTGAATTGCCCGAGGCATTTCAGTACCAGTTGCCGCCTCGAGATGCACGGTTGGTTATGTCTTTCTCCCCTGTTTTGATTGAATACCAACCGTATCTCTGTCCAACAATCACGGACTTAAGTCTCTGATTAACGGGGATTCTTGCATACATGAATGACCATCTACTGCTGTGATGCTCGAATTCATCGCCTTCAGTATTGCGAGAATTTACAACAGAGATATCTCTTCGACTTTCATCTTTCTGTTTACCGCACGGTAACAGAATTCTGTAATAGTCTCTTGCTGCATCGCACTGCGATAATGCGAATGATTTTTGCGGAATCTGAGTTTGTCCTCAAAATATCTCTTATTCGTAGTGTGGCAATTATTCATTGTTCACCCCGGATTAGCAGATGTATTGAAAGACATCGCCTACTCCCACACCTGCCAGCTCTACTTCCAAACGTTCAGCCCATGAGAAGCGTTCTTCAGGCGGCTCGCCCCTGTGTTTCATTACTGAAGAATGCCCGCTTCCATTGCAACTACGACTTCTCACAGACAGCAATGAATAGCGGTTAGCTTTTGTTTTTCAGTCATTTGTAAGCACAGTTTAATGAATCTTGAGAATCCTTCTCTCGATTCGTCTGAAGACGTAGGTTGCATTCAGTGTCTACCTTCGTCTTCAACGGCACATAGTGTTGTTTCTCCTTAGCTGAGATTCAACAACTATGAGAATGTCTTTGCCTCAGGGGACCTCGGTCTCTAGAAGGCAATTGACTTTTTTCCTGTTGGGCACATGCCTTAAGAGAATAATCACCTCACCATCCGGTATAGGTGACAAACAAATACACTATTTGTTTGGTCTCTCGACATAACCCTTTTAAGGGCGAAAGTCACGTGACTTACTCGGATGCTTGGACAACTTGCCTCCTACCGAACGCAGTCAGTCGACAGCTGTCAGAAGCGCCCAAGTCAGTTACGAACTACGCTGTTGACTTGGTTCGGTTGTTACAGAGCAATCATTACTTCGTCTTAATAGCTTGTCACAGTACCCATACCATCGCACACCCACCATGGAGTGTCGTGTCCTATCCACTACCGGAGAACTAAGCTACATGGGGATAGGAGGATGCGAGACTCTTCGTTGCAGACGGACAGACCAGTATGGGTACTGGACATCACCGAAGTCGAGAAGAGGGATAGGTCATGCGACTATTCCCTTCTTTTCCTCTGAGAAAACTGCATGATTTCTCCTGCGAAGTCAAGCATCCAGGGGATGGGGATCCGTGACGCTCGATTTCGTACCGAACTTCGTAGCGAAGACTCAGAACCCTTCGGTCCCTGACGATCGGTTCGAGTCGTTCACAATCCCCTCCCTAATGGACTTCACCGCCTTCGATGCGAAGGAGATGCTGCTTTGTTTCGCAAGAACTTCTCCGTGGCACAGGTACTGAAGGCAGGGGTCTGGTCCACCAGACCACATGCACCTCCTTCTCCTTCGGGATATTGCCCACAGGTCCTTGATCTTTTTTCCTTGGGACCCGTGTGGCTGCTCACACGTTGTGTAGCGAACCCAGACCCTCGCAGGCTGAACAGCATCGAGTCCTGGTGTGACCGTAACTTCCCATCTTTTTCTTCCCCTCTACCTGTGGGTAGAGGGACACGATCGTCACCCTGCTGGATAAGGACAAGATGCAGGTGAGCTACTCAACGAGCCCATCCTATCCCTTTCACTAGGGATATGAGCGTATATCTACCACTTCCTCCAACAAGGGGGAGGAAGTGGATGCCAGCTTGAGACAAACCCATAATTTTATGATTGTCTCTTGCAAACAGGAACAAGTTCTTGCTTGCTGGTACGAAGAGATACGCTTGCCTCTCTCTTAGTACTTGGCCCAGAGGCCTGACCATTGGATCCTGCAGTGCACACCCCGATCAATCGGACAGGCTTTGATTCCTCCCTCGCTCTTACGACCAGGGAGGCATTCCAGGGATGGACAAACACCAGTTTGTTCATCAAAAGACTCAGATTCCTCCCACCAAGAAGTGAGTCTTCCTATTGTTAAAGGACCGATGGTTTGTATTACGTATCGGAACAAATGACAATTTGTCAAAAAAGGGATTTTGACGTAGGAAAAATCTATTTCTGGGCGAGGAAGCCGTGTCGCCCAGTGAAATGTGTCCTCTTTAGCACGGAGCGACACGGCTGAGCCCAGAAAAGGGATTTTGACGTAGGAAAAATCTATTTCTGGGCGAGGAAGCCGTGTCGCCCAGTGAAATCCCCCCCCTCCCCCCCTTTTTTTTTTTCCTTTTTTCCCCCCCTTGCTGTGCACCAAGCTTCTATGCTATCGATAAGTATGACGCCGCAGTCCCCTTCAACAGGGTAGCTGGGTGTGACCTATAGGTCGGCTCCCCGTTTTCAGGGTCTTTTGATGAGGAAAAGGCTAATTGGAAGGGTTGCTGTGGTAGTGTTTAACACTCGCCCCAGTTCTATACCGACACCTTTTATTTAGGTGAGCGAGTCAGAGACTTCTGACATGTCCAATTTAGCAGTTCTCTGGTATCATAGCAATATTTTACTAGAAATAGTGCATTTTTTCCTAACTATACAAACCTGAGGTCCTTTACATATAGTCCCTCCTCATGCCACCCCTCACTCTGCGTATTTTGCATGGGCCAAAAGCAAAAGTGATTTGTTTACCTCCGACTGCCGGACAAGCAGTTAACTACCGTTCTCCCCTTGTTCGAAGCTTACGACCGTTCCAGCTGCCGCTAGCTAATTCCTATTGTTAAAGGACCTCAGGTTTGTATAGTTAGGAAATATGCAATTTTCGACAAATTGTCATATTTTTAACCCAAACTGCAAACACTTTATTTAATAATTTTTAAAACTGAAGTGTCTTTATTGCATGTAGTACACTAATCTGCATATGTATTATGAACTCTTAATTCATATGGTACTCCTAAGTAGGCTACTGATGGTAGCATAAAAATGAGCTCAAGAACTTCTTAATCAATGATAATGAAAATATTGACATGTGACAATATTTTCAGTTTTCAAGAAATTTTTAATTTTGTAATGCAATATGTAATGAGTTCTGATGGTTTTTATCTTGATTGTGGTGATATTTGTTGTTGTTGCTGTGATGTCAGACAGTTAATTAAAGTCAATCTTATAAAAAAATGTTCATCTTGATGTGTTTGTTAGTTAATATAATTTAAATATCTCTATTTAAAGATCCCAGCAATCATCTAGCGGTGAACATGAATGTTTCGGACAAATCCTCCGTTTCATCCTGTTTCAAAACAGCAATGGAGGAGTTGGAAGCCCCTCCAAGTCTCCTTGTTAATGCTGCTGGAATTACTAAAGACAATTTCCTCCTAAATTTAGAGGAACAAGCATTTATGGACGTCTTAGATGTCAATGTCAAGGTAAGAGAGATTTAATCTTTCTCATTTCCCAATAAGTAGATTGACTAAATCTTTAATAAAGTTTTTATCTCTTGAGTAATATTTCATTCATGCTTGTAAGGTTAGTTAAGGTCCAAGTTTGAAGTATTTTGTAGTCAACCATGTAGAAAATATCTCATATCTGTTAATATACTAAATTGAAATTATTTTGGTACAAAACTTGCTTAACCCTTAACTTGCCATCATCCTTAAGTTGATAGACATTTGAAATTTAAGTTGCAGTTATTGAAACTGTTATAAATTGTAAAACAGGGCAAACTAAAAGATCCCATACTTTGCTACGAAGGTCACATATGCTTTGTTTCCTGGTTCAGTAAAATGAAACTGCATTAGTGTCATTAGGGAGTGTGTCCACAATTTCCTACAGACTTCAACTTAGCATTCATTTTTGTGCTTTCCCATTGCACAATCAGTGCTCACTGACTAGTGGTAGATAATTTCATGATTTTTTATTGTTGTTGCTTCAATGTATTATCTGTTGAAGCTTCCCAAGCATAGCTTCCCATACTGTGGAAGCATCAATACAATTTGCCATTTTTTGTACTTTTTGTGTGCAAGATGCTAGAAGGATTTTAGTCATTAAGTTAGGAAAATTTTTTCACGAAGAAATGTTGATTTTCTTACTGAAAAACCCCGTGGACTTCTTTATTAAATTTTAAAAAATTGGACAGGACATAAGTTCAAATAAGTTCTGTAGTTAGATCAGGAGTACTGGGTAGGAGAGTAAGTACTAATGTGTAGAGTACGTAGGTAGAGGCTCAGTGATTTCCAAGTTGTAGAATTAAATTTAATTGCAAGGAAAGCTGTTAATTGAAAAAAAAAACAGGTCTGAAGTACAGTGGTCCCCCCGTATTCGCGGGGGATGCGTACCAGACCCCCCTGTGAATAGTTAGAACCCGCGAATGTTTGGAACCCCTATAAAAATGCTAAAAACAGCCTATTTTGTTAGTTAAAACTCAAGAAAACACCACTAAAAATTTTCCTACATGGTTTTTTTAATAGTTTTATCACAAAAAGTGCATTTTATGATGAAATTCATAAAAAAAACCAGCAATTTGGGGATATTTATCATAGAAAAATACCGCGAATGCGCGAATTTTCCGCGAATAATGCAGGGAAACGTTCCCGAGAGAAATCCGCGAATCTGGAGAACGCGAATACAGGGGGTCCACTGTAGTGTTAAAAGACTTTGATGGAACCATTAGCAAGTAGTTTTGAAGGACTTTGATGAAACCACTAATATGTACTACCAAGAGGATTCCAACTCTCAAGTAGCATAAGTTACAGCTGCTGTCCCAGAGATTCCTGTCACCCCAAGCTGCCAGCTGCTAAGGACCATGTTTCGTGCTCTCGGCAAATTCAAGGTTCTAAAAACTATAAATGTGATGATTGCAATGAGGTGTGAAATGGGTGTTTAGGGATTTAGGAAATGTAAATAGGATATGAAGATTATTCCAGGTTGATGCAAGTGA
Organism: Macrobrachium nipponense; assembly: GCF_015104395.2. Lineage (NCBI taxonomy): Eukaryota > Metazoa > Arthropoda > Malacostraca > Decapoda > Palaemonidae > Macrobrachium > Macrobrachium nipponense. The sequence goes on along the minus strand of NC_087207.1, from coordinate 25,741,810 downwards.
AAAAAGATGCTACTAAAGGTGGAACCAGTATTAGACAAACTGACTATATTTGGTTCAGGCCTACACCTAAATAATTGTACAGTATTTCATAGTTGTATGGTACCACAGTGCAGAGAAGCCTGAATTTATTACTCTTATTTATTTAGTTTGTTTGTATGGTGTTTTTACGTTGCGTGGAACCAGTGGTTATTCAGCAATGGATTTTATTTATTTAGTGTTTATTATACAAGATGCTTAAACTTCAAATACTATGGGCCTTCCATTGTCACCTACTTACCATGCATTATTTGGTTATTATTGCCGAAATTAATTTAAGAAAATTGTGAATCATTTGTAGACCAATAGGTCTTCTCCAGAATAATTTGGGTTTAAATGAAGTGAAAAGTGGAGTGAGTTAAAGTAAAGAAGTTGAACAGCTAGGCAGGAGGGTACCATCTACAGTGTGATGTGCAAGTCAGAATTTTCTCAAGCATGTTTTGATGAAGTTTGGCACATAGGAATGAACACCTTTACCACAACGTTGACTGTGTGAAAATGGCATTACAAAAGGCTCTTTGTCCTTTTCAGTTGACCCCAAGCTCCATTTCTTCTATTTGCCTTTGACTTTTCATCCACTCCCTTTGTTCTCTCCGACCTTTAATTTTTTCACAAAGGTAACACTGATTCACCAAACCACTTCCTACAGTGATGTCAATATATAAGTGTTGATAAAGATTTACTATCTGAAATGAACTTAAGGGAGCCCTATTCTAAGCAAAATTGCACATGTTAAACTTAGGTTTGATTAATTTCATTTGTAAGTATGATGCTGAAAAGCTTTGAATTATTATAAAGTTAGGAAAGTTTATTCTCATACATTCAACTTCCCTGTCAGATATATACTTAGCTATAGACTCCGTCGTCCCCGACAGAAATTCAAATTTCGCGGCACACGCTACAGGTAGGTCAGGTGATCTACCGCCCTGCCGCTGGGTGGCAGGAATAGGAACCATTACCGTTCTAGAACCAGATTTTCTCTGTCGCCGGTGCTAGTAACATCGTTGCTAGTTCCTCCTGACTTTGACTTTCGTGTTTCATCGCCGTTGATCTTCTAGACTGATATTTTTGGTGACGTATTGGATCTCTGGCCTCGCATACGCTTTTGTGGACTTTTTTGGATTTGGATTTGGATTTTTCCTAGAATGTCTGACTCTAGTTTTTCGTTCAGAGTGTGCGTGGATGAAAGTTGTAGTGTGAGACTGCCGAAAGCTTCGGTAGACCCTCACACTACTTGTAAAAGATGTAGAGGGAATGAATGTTCACAATCTAATACATGTGATGAATGTAAGAATTTAAATGAGAAGAATGGAAGGTTCTTAACTCATAATTTTTGAGAAAATTGGAAAGGGATAGGGCTAGAAAAAGCCTCTTCCAAAAGTCTGAGTAGGTCGGTCTCTTAACGAGCCAGTTAGTAGTCTAGTGCCTATCTCTAATGTAATTGCTTCCTCCCATACAGCATTACCTTCTCAATTATCAGATTCTGCAAGTTCGGCATCGGAAATTGCAAATTTGAAGGCTTCCCTTTTGAAGATGGAACGCAAATTGAAGGATTTAGAAGGTAAGCAAGTGAAAGTGTTCCAGTGAAGTGGAGGGTGTGTCTGATCGGCTCTGTCTCGCTCCCAGGTCTAGACCTCTTCCAAGCTCCCCAAGCCCAGAGGAGAAGGAATGTCGAAAGCCGTACGGAGGTTTCAGAGAATCCCCACCGGTCAGGCGTCCCCTCGGCAGGATCTGTAGTAGCGTCCCAGACTGCCAAGGATAGCCGTTGGAAAGGCGTCCTGAAACAGTGTTTTTCGTCATCCGATTCTTCTTCAAAGAAAGGATGGAGTTCTGACAAGCTGTCGAGACCTTCTAAAAGATCATGGAAGTCGCCAGCTTTGGACTCTAGCCCGGAAGATTTCCCGGAAGACTATCCACCGGAAAAGAAGAGGAAAGAAATCTATTCATCAAATCCTCCTTCCCCTAGATCGGATACGGAGAAAGAAGACGCCGCTACGAAGATCCTAAGAGAAATGCAACAACAGATATCTTCGTTGGTTGGAGTTTTGAGGAAGGATCCTCCCAGGAGAAAGGATCGCTTCCTTCCCGTTAAAAAATCCCGTCCGGTAGAAGTCTCTGACAGCTCGGACGAGGCGCCTGCCAGGCGCAAAACGCCTACGAGGCGAGAGGATCCAATCAATATTCATGAATACAGAAAGACGCATGAGGCGCCTGAGGCTCCTACCAAGCGCCAGGCGCATGCCAGGCGCCTGGCGCCTGAGGCGCCTAACAGCCACGATAAACTATCCAGGAATGATACATCATCCAAGCACCAGGCGCCAGGTGCCATGAACCAGGATCTCCATCTTCATCTGACATGGAGTTAGAAGTTGACCGGGAGGCTCCTCTTTGGGACTTTTCGCAGGATCAGTTTTCTCCTGGCAGGAGCTCGAGATGTCGCACAGGCGGCCGTAGCCCTTGTCAGGATGTGGCTGATTCTGTGAGGTTTTGCGCATTCAAGACCTTCTCCTGATAGGGACGCTAGTTGTCGCACAGCCGGCCGTCGTCCTTATCAGGACAGTCTTAATGTAAGTAAGGGCAAATTACAGGATCGGCCTTCTCCTGGCAGGGACTCAAGACGTCGCACAGGCGGCCGTAGCCCTTGTCAGGTTAGAGTCGGTACTGCTAAGAGCCCCTCACCTTGCTTAGAGAAGGACCTCCTCCGGTTGCTCATTCTTCTCTAATGTGACTGGGTCAAGATATGGAAGATGGGTCAGACTCGGAAGCAAAAATAAGGGTGGGGGCGGGTCTTTCAGACTATAAGACCTTAGCAGCCCTCTTATTGAAAGAGTTTGGAGAGTCTCTGAGTCCTGCTCCCCCTCCTTCTCCTCGGTCTTTATTCTCAAGTACAAGGACTTCAAAGTCACCCTCTTTTTTGAAGATGCAACCTACCATCTCAATGAAGAGGGCTTTGCATGCCTTCGGGAATTGGCTAAAATCCAAAGAGGAGGCGGGGAAGACTGTGTTTACCTGTCCCCCTTCCAGACTATTGGGAAGGAGAGGGATTTGGTATAACACAGGAGAAGCAATGGGACTCTCTCTCCCTGCTTCTGCAGACGCAGACTTCTCGACATTAGTGGACTCGTCAAGAAGACATGCACTTCCATCTGCGAAAACAAGTTGGACTATGTCGGAAATGGACCATCTCCTCAAGGGAGTATTCCATGTCTTGGAAGTTTTTAACTTCCTAGACTGGTCCCTTGGTGCTTTGGCCAAGAAGACACAAGACCCCGATTTCTTGGAACCCGAAGTCCTACATAGTGTGCTGGCCTGTATGGACAAGGCGGTTCAAGATGGATCAGCTAAAGTGGCATCCCTTTTCGGGGCAGGAATTCTGAAAAAGAGAGCTGTCTTCAGCTCATTTTTAACAAAAGCGGTCTCTCCCATTCAGAGGGCGTCTGTCTTATACCCCCCTCTTTCGAAGCAGCTTTTCCCTTCTCAGTTAGTGAGGGATATTTGTCACTCGCTAACTGAGAAAGCAACGCAGGACTTGCTAGTGCAATCGGCGAAGAAGTCAAGACCAGCTGTTCCTGCCACGAAGAGGTAGTCAAGAAGTGCTCAGCCGCCCTTTCGAGGGAGCTCATCAGGCCGAGCCCCTAGGAAAAGAGGAGCAGAAAGAAGAGGAAGGTCTTCTTCCATTAGAGCAACAAAGAAGACCAAATGAGAAACCAGTCCTCCTAGCACCAGGGGGGGCCAGGCTGCTGAAGTTTTCAGAAGCATGGGCCTCGAGACAAGTAGATTCTTGGTCTCTGGAAATACTCAAGAAAGGATATCTCATCCCCTTCAGAGACAGACCTCCATTGACGACGACACCGAGGGAGCTGTCAGCAAGGTACAAAGATCCTGCAAAAAGGGAATCCCTGTTAAGTCTAGTACAGCAAATGTTGGAGAAGGAGGCCATCGAGACAGTGCAGGATCCTCACTCCCGAGGCTTTTACAATCGCCTTTTCTTAGTGCCAAAAGCTTCGGGAGGGTGGAGGCCTGTGCTGGACGTGAGCGCATTGAACCACTTCGTGGAGAAGACAAAGTTCTCCATGGAGACTTCCAACTCGGTCCTTACGGCTCTGCGTCCAGGAGATTGGATGGTCTCCCTCTACCTGCAGGACGCTTACTTTCACGTCTCCCTGCATCCTTCATCGAGAAAATATCTTCGATTCATGTGCAGGCAGTATTTTACCATTCAGGGCTTTGTGCTTCGGCCTCTCGACGGCTCCTCAGGTGTTTACAGCATTGATGAGGAACGTAGCAAGATGGCTACATCTGAAGGGGGGTGAGAATATCGCTCTATTTGGACGACTGGCTCATAAGAGCGAGATCGAGCCAGCAGTGTTTGGAGGACTTGGAAACAACTCTAGATCTAGTGAAATCACTCGGATTACTCGTGAACCTCAAGAAATCTCAGACGATCCCCAGCCAGGACATTGTCTATCTGGGGATTCGGATGGATTCTCAGGGTTTTCGAGCATTTCCATCCCAAGAAAGGATTGCTCGAGGATTGGAGAAGGTCTCGGCCTTCCTAGAGAAAGAGCGAAGCTCAGCGAGAGAATGGCTCAGTCTTCTGGGCATCCTTTCGTCGCTAGAGCAGTTCGTTTCTTTGGGGAGGCTGCACATGAGACCTCTGCAGTTCTACCTGAGGAGAATGTGGAACAGGAAGACAGGAGAACTGGCAGATTCTTTTCGTCTACAAGAAAATATCAAGAGCCACTTGCGATGGTGGTTAAAACCTCTGATAAGACGAGGGAGTGTCCTTGTCTCTGCAGAACCCTCGCCTAGTGTTGTTCTCTGAGCCTCGGAAACAGGATGGGGAGCAACACTAGGGACGAAGGAAGTGTCATTCATTTGGCTCTGAGGCATTTCGAAGAGGATGTCAGAGGCGTGGTGGTCCAGGTCAACTCGGACAACACCACGGCTCTGGCATACATCAGAAAGCAGGGGGGGACGCACTCTTTCTCCCTGTACGAGTTAGCAAGAGCTCTATTAATCTGGGCGGAGGAACGAAAAACAGTACTCCTAACAAGATTCGTTCAAGGAGGGAGGAATATAAGAGCAGATAGACTGAGCAGGAAGAACCAGGTCCTTCCTACAGAATGGACCCTTCATTCAGAAGTCTGCCAGAAACTGTGGTCTCTATGGGGGAAACCTCAAATAGATCTGTTTGCGACGTTCCTCTCCAGAAGGATGGAGAACTTCTGCTCATTAGGGGAGGATCCCAGAGCGATAGCAATCGATGCCCTTCTCATGGATTGGTCTGGCATAGATGCGTACGCTTTTCCCCCGTTCAAGATACTGGGGGAAGTGATAAGGAAGTTCGTGTCCTTGGAAGGAACGAGGATGACACTAATCGCTCCCTTTTGGCCCGCTCGAGAATGGTTCACAGAGGTACTGGAATGGACGGTGGACTTCCCCAGATCACTACCCGAAAGGACAGATCTGCTCAGACAACCCCACTTTGAGAGGTATCACAAAAACATCCACGCTCTCGCCCTGACTGCCTTTCGACTATCGAAAGATTGGTCAGAGCGAGAGGCTTTTCTTGCAAGGCTGCAAGGGCAATTGCAAGAGCACGAAGATCCTCTACCATGTGGATCTACCAATCGAAGTGGGAAGTCTTCCGTAGATGGTGTAAGGCGAAGAAGCTGTCACCCTCCGATACCTCTGTGACCGAAATTGCCGATTTTCTTCTATATCTGAGAGAAGAATCTCAATTGGCAGTGTCTACGATAAAAGGGTATAGAAGCATGCTATCTGCTGTGTTCAAGAACAGGGGCCTGAACATAGAAGAAAACAAAGACCTTCATGACCTGATACGGTCTTTTGAAACATCAAAATCAAAAGCTTCGCTTTCCCCTAGCTGGAACCTAGATGTGGTTCTTAAGTATGATGTTATTATGATATAACAAAGTTTCATGTATACTTACCTGGCAGGTATATATATAGATATATTCTCTGTTCGCACTGGCAGAATTTTCAAAACTCGCGGCAACCGCTAGATCACTGGTAGTTCAGGTGATCGCCCCCCCGTTCCCGTGGCGCTGGTGCTCGGAATCATTCCATTTTCTTTTCGTCAGATTTTTTCTCTGAACCCTGTCTCCTGAGGGGAGGTGGGTGGGAATTTAATTATATATACCTGCCAGGTAAGTATACATGAAACTTTGTTATATCATAATAACATCATTTTCATGTATGACACTTACCTGGCAGGTATATATATAGCTGATTGACACATTTGGAGGTGGGTCAAAGACTGCAACAGGAAGAAGCAGCTGCAAGGTTGCAATCAGTCTCTGGTGTGCGGTTAAGGACCCTAAGAGACCGATGTCAAAAAACGCCTTAGCCTTTTTCGTTAGAAACGTGATTACTGAGGCTCACATGAAATGCAAAAGTGAATCCTTTGCAGCTTTGAGAGTAAAAGCACACGAGGTACGTGCAGTTGCTACATCTTTCAACAAGAACATGTCGATGAAAAATATCTTAGCAGCGACGTACTGGAGGTGCAACTCGGTGTTTGCCTCCCATTATTTAAAGGCCTCACAAGAGCTCATAGCCATAGGTCACATCCTCGCTGAGACTCTTGAGGCGAAGCAGACTTCTAAGCAGTAGCTATGAAATCTTCTGCCAAAACAGGTAGGAACCAGGGTATTTTTATTTTTATTACCTACAACGTATGTTGTTTACCTGTCTAATCAGTAATTAGCTGTCTCTTACCCTCCGCCAAAGGTGCCAATCAGCTAAGTATATATCTGACAGGGAAGTTTGAAATGTATGAAAATGATACTGGTTATTGTACAATAAAGTTTCATACATACTTACCTGCAGATATATACGATTAAATGGCCCACCCAGCCTCCCTCAGGAGACAGGTGGAAGAGAAAATCTGGTTCTAGAACAGTAATGGTTCCTATTCCTGCCACCCAGTGGCAGGGCGGTAGATCACCTGACCTACCTGTAGCGTGTGCCGCGAAATTAGAATTTCTGTCGGGGACGACGGAGTCTATAGCTAAGTATATATCTGCCAGGTAAGTATGTATGAAACTTTATTGTACAATAACAATATCATTTTTGAGAAAAAATTTGCAGTATTACAAGCATTTACTGTCAGCAGGAACCCTGTCTTCTGTCTGTCATCACAGGAGTGTGTGTGAAATATTTATTACTTTCAGGGGCCATTTTTGCTTACTCAAGCAATGGCATCAACTCTCCTTGAAAAAGAAATGAATGGTGGAGCTATTTGTAATGTTCAAAGCATTGTAGCAAAGTCAGGAAATATGGGAC
>NC_087207.1:25653242-25733963 GCF_015104395.2 Macrobrachium nipponense | reverse complement strand
CAGGAAATATGGGACAAGCTAGTTATTCAGCAAGTAAAGCAGCTCTTCATGCTTTAACAAAAACCTCTGCAAAAGAATTGGCAAGGTAGTGTACTGTAGAGTTTAAACAAGTTGCAGTTGTTAATCAAGTTGTGTAAATTATTACTGTACGTATTGTGTTTTCTCATTCAGGCATAAAACATATTGAAATGTTGACTTCAGAAATTATTTGTTCTCGAGTTGTTTTTTAAACATCTGCTCTTGTCTTCAGGCAGGGAATCAGAGTAAACTGTGTTCTTCCTGGATTCATTAACACCCCAATGATTGCTACAGTTCCTGATAAAGTTAAAAATATGGTATTACAGTTCACAACTCTAAGAAGGCTAGGAGAGCCAGAAGGTATGTATTTATGTTTTCCAGTGCTGGTTACTTTTATTGCAAAAATTTCAGTGACATTAATGTTTTTATGAATAGAACTTACCTGGCAGTTATATATATATAGCTATAGTCTCTATCGGTCCAGCAGATTTTTCAAAACTCGCGGCAACCGCCGAGTGGTAGTTGTCCGGTTAGGTGGTTAACAACCCTTACAGGGTGGTACTTGGAACCATTCCCATTTTCTATTCCTCAGATCATCTCTGCCGGTTGGACTGTCAACATCGTTGCTAGTCCGCCGTCGGGTTTTTCGCTCGCTTCCCTGTGTCGCTGTATTTCTACTAAATTGGTGACGTATTCTGTGGATTGGCAATCGCTTTTGGCTTTATTTTGGTTTATTCTTTGGATGATTCTTTGATTTGAGATGTCTCAGAAACAGTTTCGAGTGTGTGTGAATGAGGAGTGTAAGGTGAGATTGCCGAAGGCTTCGGTCGATCCTCACACTGTTTGTTTGGGGTGTAGGGGTTTTGAATGTGCCTTGGATAAAAGATGTAAAGAATGCGAGGGTTTGGATGAGAAACAATGGTTGGATATGAAACGCTATGTGCGTAGATTGGAATTAGATAAAGTCAGGAGGGCTTCTAAATCTAAATCTAAATCTAGGTCTGGAAGTGAAGCTAGCGTAGACCTTTCTATTCCCTTAACCCCTGTATTATTAGAACCTGCTCCTGAGGTAGTAGCTCCTTCTCCTGTAGCAGGACCTGTAGCTACTTTGGATGACCCTCAGTACGTCAAGATGGCGGCTGAGATGCAAATTCTTAAGGAGCAACTTGCAGCCTTAAAACAAGGTAAGAGTGAAGGTGAAATAAGTGATAGTGCTTGTGAAAGTGCAGTGGAGGTGGCGACTGATCGATCCTGTCATGCCCCTAGGTCTAGACCTCTACCAAGCTCCCAGGACCAGGGGAGAAGGTACGTTGATGACCTTAAGGGGGTGAGAGGAACTGATCCTTGGTCAGCCGTCGCCTCAAGCAGTCCTGTTGCGTTTTCCCAGGCTGCTTATGACCGCCACAGAAAAGGCGTGTCGGAAGTGGTAGCGTCTTCTCCGAGCCCCTCTCCTCAACGCAGATGGCAGTATGAGGAGTCGAGACCGCTCAAGAGGAGTTGGAAGCAGCGTCCTGATCTGACGCGGTTTCGTTCGCCCCATTCGAGTAGATGGAGTAGCCCGGAACCGTTTCCTTCTGACGATGGCTTGGACACATCGCCTGCAAAAAGGACGAGAACTAGAGAGGATGATTCTCCGCAGGACGCATGGAGACATGAGAGGAGATATCTCCTCTTACTTCAGGTTACGGGGAATTCTCTAGAGAACCTTCTCCTTCCTCCAGCATACCTCGACGCCCGTCTCCTTCGGAACCGCAGGACCCAGCAACGGTAGCGAGATTGTTCATGGCGGTCATGCAAGAGCAGTTGACTTCGCTAGTTGAAGCTTTTAATCGCCCTCCTCCCCAGTCGGGCAGACGTAAGGATGACAGGCTGCCAGTGAAGAGATCAAGGGAGGAAGCACCTTTTCAAGACGTTGAACAACTCCGTCCTCGTGATGTCAGGAGGTTACGATACTCTTCTCCTGCTAAACCTTCCCTCGATTCTCTACGCCACGTTAAATCTAGCTCTCGTCGCCTCTCCTCTCCTTCACCTAGACGCTGGGATACGGACTTGGTAGCTCGGCACGACGACACCTTCAGGTCTCCTCGCCAGGAGAAAAGCAGCGCTCATTCCCGACATTCTGTCGCTCAACAGGACGAATCCAAAGTGGGTCGGCAGGACGCATGCAGCGCTCGCGAACAAGACGCATACAGCGCTCGCGGATAGGACGCATCCAGTGTTGTACGTCAGGCACGCAATCCAGTACCTCGTCTTCAGGACGCCATTCCAGTCACTCGTTATCAGGACGCAACCAGCTCTCGGCGACATGACGCATCCAGCTCTCGACGCCAGGATGCAGCCAGCCCTCGGCGCCAGGACCCATGCATCTCGCGACGAAAGGACTCTCACAGTGCTCTAGCAAAGAACGTATCCAGCTCTCGAAGGAAGGACGTATCCAGCTCTCGAAGGAAGGACGTATCCAGCTCGCGATGTCGGGAAACATATAGCGCTCGATGCAAAGATGCAGCAAGGGATCGGCCTCAGGATGTACCAGCCGTTCGGCGCCAGGACACTTTGGACTCTCGACCTCAGGACGCTTCCAGTTCACGACGCAAGGACGCATCTGACGTTCAGGAATTTTCGCCTGACACAAGTGTTCATCAGCAAGAATTTGATGAAGGTGCACACGACAGCTTGGATCAGCAAGGACCTTCTGACTTTGTTCCTTCTACCCATAGGGATAAGGAGATAGAAGGAAGTCTGGAATTAGAAGAAATTTCAGAGGATGAGGATAAACCTTCTAATGCGGCTGCAGACTATAAAGTGCTTTCTCGCTCCCTCCTTGAGCTGTTTGGAGAGGAACTTAAACCAGCGGCTCCCCGTTCTCCTCAGTCACAGTTCGTTAGAAGAAAGTTGCAAAAACAGTCAGCCTTCATCAAGATGAAGTTGTCTATTTCGGCGAAGAAGGCGATGGCAAGAATCGGAGACTGGTTGAAGGAACGAAGACAAGCAGTGAAAACCACCTTTTCCTTTCCCCCAAATAAAATCCAAGTGGTCAAGAGACTCATAAAGAAAATATACATAAACCAACATATTCCGACAAAGAAAATGAATAAGGTGAAACCTTGTGAATATCCTAATTGATGCATTAGGAAAAAGAATGCCAAAGCAAGCAAACTGTGTAATTGGTGTATAGCGTAGTTAATCCACAAAACCTAATCAGAAAATGTGCTGCATGCAACATTCCGACCCATCCACAGTGTGCTGAGGTAATGCAAGATATGAGAAAAGATACAAGAATATTTTGTTCAACATGTCTATCGTGGATAGATAATGTTATTAAATCAAGATTGAATGTACAAATAGTTGAGGATGAAGAAGAAGAGGAAGAAGAAGAAGAGGAAAACGGAAGTGAAGTAAACAAAACTGAAATGACAGAAAAAAAATATGGAAAACAAAGAACAAGATAAAAGTATGGATGCAGAGATACTCATTGATACTACATATGAGGCAATAAAGCAGCATACTTACGAAGAAATAAATTACGATATGACAACACAAAAGAAAATCCCGAAGAGGCTCTACCCAGATCTACACAATGACGGGAAAGAGGAAAAAATAGACAAAAAAGACAAAGTCTGCAACCTTTTGAAAAGAGGGAATTGCAGATTTGGAGAAAGATGTTACTACAAACATCCTAAGGTATGTCACAACTATGAAATATATGGTAAATGTGCATACCTAGATGGCTATGAGGATGAATGCAGAGATCTGCATCCAAAAATATGCAAAAACCTAAAAGAAGGAAAAGGATGTAAGTTCAACAAAAAATGTAAATATATGCACCCTGTAGCCATGAATCATAATCAAATAAATAATCAATCAAGTAATAAAATCCAAAATAAGAAAGAAACAAATAAAGAGAGGAATAAGAATATCAGGTAAAAGAAAAAAGCAAGCTATCAACGAGATATGCAGAGATGTCAGCAAAAAATTTCAAAGCATCAGCTCCAAAATTCTACTCAAGAGATAATAACTGTATTTATTATGCAAGAGGATATTGCAGAAACGGAGAAAATTGCAGATTCAGACACAAAATGAATAATTATGATGAAGGAAGATCAAATATGGAAAAGTTGGATTTTTTAATGTCAGAATTTCTGGAAATGAAAAAAAGAACAACATACCAGAACAGGAAAGAGACATGGGAAAATCCTTATTACTACCAATATTAAATGAAGGAGAAAACACGCAAACCATCATAGTGATGAATGCGCAGGGTTTAGTTACGAGTAACTCAAAAAGAAAAATAGAGTACTTAGAAGAACTAACCCAAATTGAAAAGAAAATAGATATAATGAATATAAGTGAAACCTGGTATTCCCAAGAGACTGGGAATGATGATCAGATAAAAGGGTTCCAAACTTATAGATCAGATAGATATAGGAATCAAGGGGGAACCACAATATATGGGAAAGACAAAAAACAAGGAAAAATATATGAGAAATATAGTAACTCAGAATGTGAACTAATAGCGGTAGAATTTGAATCTGAAAAGTTAATGAACATAGTAATATATAGACCTCCTAATACTAAAGAGTTTGACTTAATAATAGAAAAATTGGATGATATATGTAGAAATCACAAGGACTGGACTATTCTCCTATCTGGAGACTTCAACTTTCCTTTCGTAGACTGGAAAGAACGAATAGGAGATTGTGGTTGTACTTATACATATAAAAAAGAGAGTAATAGTAGTGCAGAAGATAAGAGGCAATTCGAAAAGCTATTAGATATGCTACTAGAATACAACATTCAACAAATAAATCACCTGCCAACAAGAAAGGAAAATACTTTAGACCTAGTATTTGTGAACGAGATGAATTATGTTAAAGAAATAATAGTTTATAATGCGAGTATTTCAGACCATAATGTCATAGAATTAACAGTCCATACCAAAGCAAGTGAAAACAGAGATAAGCAAGAAATGAAAAAGTGGGAAGGATATGGAAAGTACAACTTCTACAGTAAAAATATAAAATGGTCAGAAATAAATGAAGAATTAAACAAAGATTGGGATAACATTTTCGTAAGTGATGACATAAGGATAAATACGGAGATATTATATAAAATATTAGAGAAAATAGTGGATAAATATATACTGAAGAAGAAAAGTAAACATCAGTCATGCATACCAAGAGACAGAAGGATCTTGTTCCAGAAAATCAGAAAATGGAAAAAAGGTCTTGCAAAAGAAAAAAATGCATGGAAAGTTTATAGAACTAAAAAGTAAGATAGAAAATGCAGAAACAAAAGATTATACAATCAAAAGAAAATGAAAAACGGACTTGGAAGAAAAAAACCCTAATAAATATCAAGCAAAACCCCAAACTATTATACTCATACGCGAAAAAGATGAATAAAAGAAGAATAGAAATTGGCCCTCTAGGAATTGAAGGGAGATTAACGAATGAAAAAAAGGAAATTTGTAACATATTGGCAGAACGATATAAGAGAGAATTCACCCCTAGAATAGATAATGAAGATAATGATATAGAAGTAAGGGACGAAAATAGTGAATATTTAGCTGACATAAATATTAATGAAGCTGATATTGTGCAGGCTATTAATGAAATTAAAAATGGAGCTGCAGCAGGGCCTGATGGAATTCCTGCTATTTTGTTAAAGAAAGTAGTTCATTCTATCGCAAAGCCACTTGCAATATTATTAAGACAAAGTGTAGATACAGGCAAGATTTATGATGAGCACAAATTAGCATATATTACCCCTACTTTCAGAAGTGGATCAAGACTAGAGGCAAGTAATTATAGGCCTGTGAGTCTAACATCACATATTATGAAAGTGTATGAAAGGGTAATGAAGAAAAATATTATGAAACATTTAATAAAAAATAACTTGTTTAATATAGGACAACATGGTTTCGTACCCGGAAAAAGTACACAAACCCAATTGTTAGTCCACCGTGAGAACATATTCAAAAATATGAAAAGCGGAAATGAAACTGATGTGGTTTATCTAGACTTTGCAAAAGCTTTTGACAAAGTAGACCATAATATATTAGCGAAGAAAATTAGAAAGCACAATATCGTGGATAAAGTAGGAAGATGGTTAAAAGAATTTTTACACAACAGAAAACAGATAGTTATTGCAAACGATGAGAAATCGGATGAAGCCAAGGTAATATCTGGTGTGCCACAAGGTACGGTGTTAGCTGCAATACTGTTTGTTATTATGATTGAAGACATAGACAGTAATGTTAAGGATTCGGTAGTGAGTAGTTTCGCTGATGACACAAGAATAAGTAGAGAAATTACTTGTGATGAAGATAGGAATGCTCTACAAAGAGACCTTAACAAAGTATATGATTGGGCAGAGGTAAATAGGATGGTGTTTAACTCTGATAAATTTGAATCAATAAATTATGGAGACAGAGAAGGAAAGCTATATGCATATAGGGGACCTAATAATGAGACAATCACAAATAAGGAAGCAGTTAAAGACCTTGGTGTGATGATGAATAGGAACATGTTATGCAATGATCAAATAGCAATTCTGTTGGCAAAATGTAAAGCAAAAATGGGAATGTTGTTACGGCACTTCAAAACAAGAAAAGCTGAACACATGATTATGCTTTATAAAACATGTTCGTAGTCCACTTGAATATTGCAATATGATATGGTACCCACACTATCAAAAGGATATTGCACAAATAGAGAGTGTACAAAGGTCCTTTACAGCTAGAATAGAAGAAGTTAAGGACCTTGACTACTGGGAAAGACTACAAACCTTAAAATTATATAGTCTAGAAAGGAGAAGAGAATGCTACATGATAATTCAGGCATGGAAACAGATAGAAGGAATAGCAGAAAACATCATGGAACTAAAAATATCAGAAAGAGCAAGCAGAGGTAGATTAATAGTGCCCAAAACGATACCAGGAAAAATAAGGAAAGCACACAGGACATTAATCCACTACGCACCAGCATCGATAATGCAGCGTCTATTCAATGCGTTGCCAGCTCATCTGAGGAATATATCAGGAGTGAGCGTAGATGTGTTTAAGAATAAGCTCGACAAATATCTAAACTGCATCCCAGACCATCCAAGATTGGAAGATGCAAAATATACCGGAAGATGTACTAGCAACTCTCTGGTAGACATTAGAGGTGCCTCACACTGAGGGACCTGGGGCAACCCGAACGAACTGTAAGGTCTGTAAGGTAAGCTGGCGTCTAAGGCAGGAATGTGGTACGAGACTGGAGAAGCTCTTGGCCTGGGAGTACCTGCCTCTTCCCAGGGGGACTTCTCTGGTATTGTAGATTCCTCAAGGAGACATCCCCTCAATTCAGCGAAAGTGATGTGGTCCATGACGGAGTTAGACCACTTCGTTAAAGGTATATTTCGATCATTCGAAGTATTCAGCTTTTTGGACTGGGCCCTGGGAGTGCTGGCCAGGAAAGCAGAACACATACAGGCCACAGAAATGGAGGATTTAACTAGCATTATGGCCTGTATGGATAAGGCACTGAGGGATGGAGCGAACGAGATAGCTTCCCTGTTTACGGCGGGGATTTTGAAGAAAAGAGCGCTGTTATGCTCCTTCGCCACCAAAGGAGTTACGATCGCGCAGAAGGCGGAACTCCTTTATGCCCCTCGCTCGGAACATCTTTTTCCGCAATCACTGGTTAGGGATATTACTCTTTCTCTAACTCAGAAGGCCACTCAAGATCTTCTAACTCGCTCCGTAAGAAAGGGTCTACCGGGCAGTCAGGCATCAACAAAGAGAGACGAAAAGAAGGTTTTGCAGCCCTTTCGAGGTAGGGCTCTGACCAGGACAGATTTCAGAGGAAGAAGACAGGAGACAGGCGGACGGACAAGCAGGAGATCGTTTAGATCCTGTGCTAGGAAATGAGTTAAAAGTCCTCCAGTCAGCAGTATGAGCAAGACTGTCAAGTTTTTGGCAGACTTGGAAAAGGAGGGGGGCGGACACCTGGTCCCTCTCAGTCGTCAGGGAAAAAGCCACCTCTTTCGAGAACACCAAGAGCCTTAGTGGCTCAATACTCGGACGCTACGAAACAAGAGGCTCTCCTAGATCTAGTAGACCAGATGCTAGGAAAGGGAGCCATAGAACCTGTACTGGAACTAGAATCCCCAGGCTTTTACAATCGCCTGTTTCTAGTACCCAAGAACTCGGGGGGGATGGAGACCCGTTCTAGATGTCAGCGCACTGAACGTCTTTGTAGAGAAGACAAAATTTACTATGGAAACGACTCGGTCTGTGCTGGCAGCAGTTCGTCCAGGGGACTGGATGGTGTCCCTGGATTTGCAAGACGCCTATTTTCATATCCCCATCCACCCGACTTCAAGGAAATTCCTAAGATTCGTGGTTCAGAACAGGTGTTTCCAGTTCAGAACCCTTTGTTTCGGCCTCAGCACAGCCCCTCAAGTCTTCACCAGGGTAATGTCGAACGTAGCGGCTTGGCTTCATCAAGAAGGGATAAGGGTATCCCTATACCTAGACGACTGGCTGATAAGGTCACAATCAAAGAACAAGTGTCTGGAGGACTTAAGAAAGACGTTTCTGATGACCCAGGAACTGGGACTCATCATCAACAAGGAGAAGTCCCAGACCGAACCGAGTCAGACAATTCTCTATTTGGGGATAGTTCTGGACTCAGCTTGTTTTTGGGCTTTTCCCTCTCAAGAGAGGCAGAACAAGTGCCTCGAGAAAGTGCAGCAATTCCTAGGGAGAGAGAAGTGCTTGGCGAAGGAGTGGATGAGTTTGCTGGGCACCCTCTCCTCGCTTGAGCAGTTTGTCTCCCTGGGAAGGTTGCACCTCAGACCTCTGCAACACTTCCTTTCAAGAGTATGGAACAGGAGAAATCAGAAGGACTCCTTTTCTTTTCCCATTCCAGCAGATGTCAAAAGACAGTTGAGTTGGTGGCTGGATCCCGCAAAATTGGGGGAAGGAATATCCCTATACAAGAAGAACCCAGACCTAGTGTTGTTCTCAGACGCTTCGGAGTCAGGTTGGGGAGCAACACTGGGGAACAAGGAAGCATCGGGCTCTTGGGAAGTGCAACAGAAAGGATGGCACATCAACAAGAAAGAATTGATGGCCATCCTATTAGGTTTAAAAGCCTTCAAAGAAGTAGTCTCGGGGAAGGTAGTAGAGGTCAACTCGGACAACACCACAGCCCTGGCGTACATAAGAAAGCAAGGAGGAACTCATTCTCTGTCCCTATACGAAGCAGCAAGGGAACTCCTTCTATGGACGAAGGAGAATGGAATAAATCTTTTAACAAGATTTGTACAGGGACAGAAGAATGTGAGGGCAGACATGCTCAGCAGAAAAGGGCAAGTTCTTCCAACAGAGTGGACCCTCGATCTTCAAGTTTGCCAGGAACTGTGGAAGTTATGGGGGAGGCCATCGATAGATCTCTTCGCCTCCAACAAGAACAAGAGAATCCCCAACTACTGCTCCCTGGTACCGGACAAGGAAGCAATAGCAGTGGACGCCTTCTTGATGGACTGGACAGGGATGGATACTTATGCGTTTCCCCCGTTCAAGATCATCAATCTGGTCATCAAGAAGTTCGCCCTTCTCGAAACAGGGAGAATGACCCTGATAGCACCTTTTTGGCCAGCAAGAGAATGGTTCATAGAGGTAGTGGAGATGCTAGTGGACTTTCCAAGAAGCCTTCCTCCAAGTCCAAAGCTTCTCAAACAGCCCCACTTCGAGAGGTATCATCAAAACCCCCTCGCTCTACAGCTGACTGCATTCAGACTATCGAGAAGCTTGTCAGAGCGAAAGGCTTTTCTGAGCAAGCGGCTAGAGCTATCGCAAGAGCGAGGAGGATATCTTCGCAGAGAGTCTACCAATCGAAGTGGGAAGTTTTTAGATCTTGGTGTAAATGACACAAAGTGTCCTCAACCACTACCATACGTAGCTACGTCTTCGTTATTGGGTGAAGGAGTTACTACCTCCCCTCAACCTTAACTTTAGTATGACATACCTTTATTGGGGTTTGTGTTTTTATGGTTGTCTGAGGAGTGGTCTGGTTGAGATGGCACCCTCAGTCTAGCTAGATAGATAAAATATCTAGTCTGCAAGGTTAGGTGGTTAGGTTGAGTAAGGTTGCAGTTAATTAAAAGGGGAATAGGTAGTGCAGAAGTCTAGTCACGTTGTTGGTCTCGCCCCGTTTGACAGACACTATTGAGTGGTTTCAGCATAGCAGGTCTCATCCTGGCTGGCGCTCCTAAGGGAAAGCGACTCAAGAGGCAGGAACTTTTGAAGTCAGCTACCTTAGCAGGTAAGGAATCAAGGTTATAACCTACAACTTTTAGTTGTTTCCCCAACGATGTTGGCTGTCTTTCACCCACCTCCAAATGTGTGAATCAGCTATATATATATAACTGCCAGGTAAGTTCTATTCATAAAAATGAAGTATTTATGATAAAACAAAGTTTTATGAATACTTACCTGGCAGTTATATATATATTTTAAGGCCCACCCACCTCCCCTCAGGAGACAGGTCGGGCAAGAGATGATCTGAGGAATAGAAAATGGGAATGGTTCCAAGTACCACCCTGTAAGGGTTGTTAACCACCTAACCGGACACCTACCACTCGGCGGTTGCTGGAAGTTTTGAAAAATCTGCCGGACCAATAGAGACTATAGCTATATATATATATAACTGCCAGGTAAGTATTCATAAAACTTTGTTTTATCATAAATACTTTATATTTCTTGTTTGCCGTTTACATTTAAGTATGTATAGAAGTAAAATTGAAATTAAATTTGCCCAGCCAGGGACTTGAGAGATCCAAATGTTTTGCTCTTTCTCCAAATGAAAGTCTTTCCAGTATCTCCTTGGTTTGACTAATTTTGATGACCAGATGTGCAGCCAGTGGAATGACTAGTGTAGATAAAAATGCTAAAACTTCCACCCACATTGATGTGTGGCAGTTCCTTTTAAATGAAGGTACACAAGTAACAATACATATTTTAACCAGACCACTTTAGTTGAGTTGTATATAATTAAAGTTTACGGTTAAAATATTCACAATCTTGTGTATGGACATGTTTTTGTAATAATGATGCAATGGGGATTTTTTTTCGTATCTCGAACTATGTTTTGCATGTAAATTGCCTAATTTGTTCCAAGCCTTACAAAAACACATTAAAAAATGGCAGAAAACATTAACACTGAACTTTACGAAACATTAACAAATGGCAGAAAACATTAACACTTCTTGATTATCTCCATCTTCATTCTCCATAGAAAGCATCCTCTTCTTTCTGTGAACTACAGCATCATTCTTGGGACCCATGGCTAATAACGTACGTAATTAAGTTCACACACAACACAATAAAGTAACTTGCAGTACAACGAAAGCGAAATCACTAACACGAATTTACGTTAACAAACGAAATATATGTGAATAAAAGAATTCCAGTGTTTACGATAATGCTGCCGCAAAAAATGGTCAAGGAACGCCCTTGCATAGAGGAATGATGGGACAGATGCTGACCAATAGGAGAGCATAATCTTACAGCTGTGACTAGCATCAGGAACCAATGGAAGAGCGGGATGATGGTGGCGAGTCTACTCAGTTGGCGGCGCACGAGTTTTAAAATAGTTTTCGGTTTTCTGGGCAAATCTCTGACTTTACCCTTTCGCAACCTGAATTATTTTCATGTACAGAAGCAAAAAAAATCTTTGTCTTTGCTTTTGTAACTTGGATTTTTCGTAAGTAGGGACTTTCGTATGTCGAGGTTCCACTGTACTTCTTCAGCTGTAAAATGAAAATATGAAAATTAACTACAACTTAAACAGTAAAAGCCTAAAATTTCATAAGAACAGAATTAGTAGTAGCTGATAGTTTAAAAGAGGGAATTCAATGGTGGTCCTATCATAATTACATTGCTGGTCAGGTGCAGATTTTTTAACAGCATTAATGAATCCTCAGTGATCTCCTAAAGGGTAGGTGGACTACTTGGGTGTTAATGGTTGTGACTGTCCTCTTGAATTTGTTGAAGTTTTGAAGTAAGCTCTCTCCTTGGTCAGTGCAGTGGTACTCTCCTCAGGATTCTTCTGCAAATCAACCTAATGAAGACCCTGTGCATGGGGAAAAAAAGAAAGAAAGTACAGGAGTATTTGCAGTTTTTTCACACTTGAAAATTTGAAATGTAATGACTTAAATATCTTTTCACTAAAAGGTTTAATACTGATAGTTTCCTAAGAGTTGATTAGGGCCTCTTCCATTACCCTTCTTTTGGTACAGAATAAGATTCCTTATATACGAGGGGCGTTCATTAAGTAATGGAACATAATTTTTCTTAACTAATTAAAAAAAATTAGAGATTTTGTATGCGACGTCATGAAACATTCCCATGCATATATGTATATTTTAATTAATTTTTTTTATTGGCGCTGATGAGCAGAAATTTGCTGATTTTCATCACTAGACAAGCGCTGTAAAACCAAATCACCAATAATTGGGGACTGCCTATTGAAACCCAGAATAAAACTTACCTGCTTTGAGTCAGTTTCTCTCTCCAAGCCTTGTTCATTTCTACAGGCAGTCGCCGGTTCACAACTGGTTCTGTTCCTACGCCACATCGTAAGCTGAAAATTGTCTTTCCAATCCTATGCTGCATTGTAAGCTGAGACATTGTTGAAATCGTAAAAGGCAAAAAACCTAAGAAAACCTTACTTTTAATCCTTTGCGTGTCTTGAAAACGATGTAACCTGAATATTTATTGAGTTTTTCTTTAAAAATTCGTAATTTTTATCATTCTGCCATATTTCTTCTTGTTGGATTGGTATTGTAACCCCAGAACGTGATGTAAACTGGGAAATAGTTTCTGATGAATATATTTGAAAAGCATCGTAACCTTGGAAAATCATAAGCTGAACACATTGTAACCTGGGAGCTGCCTGTATTTTGTACTTTATTTCCATTGTTCCTGCTCCTTTTCTGCAAGGCTGTCAAACAAGTGCTGCATTTTCTTTTCCTACTACACCATCTATGACTCAGTCCATTAGTCCACTATGTGAAAGTCTAACCAATTTATACAGTATTTTTGTTAAATTATATTGTGAAAGTAAGATTTTCAGTCATTTTGTCAATGCCATTTTCTGTTTCCTCAGAAATAGCGGAAGTGGTGGCCTTTTTGCTGTCAGACAAAAGTAGCTACATAACAGGTTCCTGCATTGAAGTGACAGGAGGCTTCAACATGTGAATCAAAGTGGTAACCATTAATGTACAAATTAATTTTGATCTATTTTTATATGAGAGTTTATATTCTGGATTATTCTAGACACTTATATGGAACGGTCTATACTTTTTAACATATATTGAACACGAGTGAGTAGTTTTATGTATATTGAACCAGAGTAAGACTATTTTATGTGGAAAATGTTTACATTAGCATTTTAGTAATTAAGCCAATGTAAATTGCAAAAACTATTTCTATAAATAATGATGCTGTGATATTTAATATGAATATAAAATACTTTTATACAGATGCAGAATGTAATGTGCTGGTTACCATCTGTTTAGACATCATCTGATTAATTGCACACATCCATGGCCCAACCAGGTTAAGGCCCCACCAAGTTAAAAATCGAGTTCTGAAATCCCTATTAGAGCGTGGGAGGTTTATTCAAACTACCAAACTGGATACCTACCAATTACATACACCACTTGTAAATTTTATTGTCATTAATTCTCATACGTAGAAGTTTTTATGTCATTAATTCTCATAGAAGTTTTAATGTCATTAATTGTCATGTATAATTACTGCATTATACTCTATAGTTAATAGAGTATAATTTATGCTTTGATGTACAAGGAATAGCAACTTACTTCAAGTATTATGCACATCTTGAATATTATGTAATTATTTCCCCATACAGCAAAAACAAATGCTAGTGGTGGCAGAAACAAGAGTCAAAGAAGTTGAATATATTTGGCGTGAAACCATACGGGTATTAATCAATGCAATGGTGGCAATTTAGGCATGTTTCCCCCGCCCCCCACTAAATAAATAAAAAGTTAAGCATTTGAAAGTAACAAATGCCATGTAAAGCAGCTTAATACTAATAGTACAAAAGAGATACAATATGTTTATTATACATATGACTGGACTTTGTGTTGGGGAGTACATGCACTTGTTAGTGCAGTATCGAGGGGTACTGATATTGCACTAACAAGAGCAGCCAAAATTAAAACTTGTAATCTTGAAAGCTTTGAATAACACTCCTGAGCTTGTAGTATGCAGCTAAAAGATTAGGGGTCACGAAATTAGCGCTGTCTATAGCTCTTAAAAGAAAATTTTGTTTCTTTTATATCATCAATTTTGCTTCCTGAATGTTAACCTAATAATTTTTCTGCTTTGAGCTTTGGGGTTTGGCTCATAATCCTTTTGACTTGCCATGAATTGGTCTTCTTGTAGCTGCAGGCCAGTTTGTTTCATACCCATCATTTTCCTTCTTCCTGAAACCAAACAACTTGCAGAATGGTCAGACAACACTGTGTGACCATTTTCAACCATTTTCTGTTCATTGAGAGATTTCATAGCCTGGGTATGCAGACAGTGAGTGTGACTGGAATAGGAGTTGATTCACCTGAAGACAGTTGTCAATCGACAGGTTTGTTCAATTTATATATATATATAATATAGATATATATATATATATATATATATATAGATATATATATATATATACATATATATATGAGATATAAAGTTTCACAATGTTTTGTGGAGGTTATGCAATGCATGGCCATTCTAGAATTTTATTTCTCAGAGGTCTGATGATGTTAAAACCTGATATCTTAAAGATTCTGAATTACTATCTGCATAGCTTAAGTTTGTAAGATAGAAGTTACAGAATCTTTACCCTCTAAAAGATGTTAACCATACTATGTTGTCTGGGTTTGAAGTTACACTTCAACTATTTTTAACAGCAGCAAATAAGAGTATTTGTTGTGTAACACTGTTTATACTACTGACTGAATAATAAATATATATACTATAAACATTTTGTTTAATTTAAAAAGCCAATCCTTTTGATGTAATGAAAAATTATGTACCATTGTTTTCAGTAATGTTGATATTTTGGGATTTGAAAGGTGAACTGATCCTAAATTCAAGAAAGAAAGCCCCTGTAAATCCAGGTGAATGAGGAACAACCATTTCCTCAGTTTCCCCACTGGTTTAAAACTAAAGTCTCATGAGAATATGTTCAGTCAGTTCCATTGAGGTGTACATTTTTTGCGGGGTTTATTTCTTGTTCTTTCTATTTTAAATCTCCAGTTGAAACCCTTATGGAAAGAGACAATAGACTATAAACCCAAAAAGGTGCCATAGGCAAATAAGCCTCAAAAGAGGGGTTAATTGAAGGCAAAGGTGAGACATAACTAAATACAGTGGTACCTCGTTTGTCGAACGTTTTATATGTCGAACTTTCCGTTTTTCAAACAAAATATTCGAGAAAATTTTGTATCGTTTGTCGAACAAATGCTCGTACTTTGAACTGACTGATTATCTAGTTATACTTGTTTTTGTACAAGTAACTTACCCAGCAGATATATACTTAGCTATAGACTCGGTCGTCCCGACAGAATTTCAAAACTCGCGGCACACGCGACAGGTAGGTCAGGTGATCCACCATTCCCGCCGCTGGGTGGCGGGGTCTGGAACTATTCCCGTTTTCTAAGCCATAATTTCTCTGTCGGTTGAACGGACAACACCTATTGTTCGTTCCTCCATCTTGGATTTCAACTCGTTTGCCGAGAATTTGGATTGGTTTTTTGGTGACGTATTCTGTTTTTTCTCTGGCTTGGCATACGCTTATTGTGGACTGTTTTTCGACTTTGGTTTTGACTACTCTTTCACGATGTCTGACGCTAAGGCTTCACCTATGTTTAGAGTTTGCAGTAGGGAAGACTGTAAGGTTAGGCTGCCTAAATCGGCATTGGATCCTCATAGTATTTGCACTAAATGCAGGGAGAATGAATGTTCTTTTATTAACACCTGTGTGGAATGCGAGAACCTTACGGAGCTTGAATGGAAGGAATTATCATCATATGTTAGGAAGCTTGAGAGAGATAGAGTGAGAAAGGCTTCAGCTAGGTCATCTAGTAGATCTTGCTCCTTAGAACAAGAAATTAACTCTCCTTCTAACAATTTTCCCTTAGCCTCAGCTGCTTCTCCCTGTTCTGAATCCAAAGATTCTTCGTCAGAGAGGGAAAATGTAAAAGCTTCAATTAAGAAACTTCAAGCTCAGCTACGAGCTCTAAACCAAGGTAAGAGTGGTGATAGTGATTTGTGCAGTGTCCCCAGTGCAGTGGAGGGGGCGTCTGACCGGTTCCTCATTGCTCCTAGGCCTAGACCTCTTCCAAACTCCCAGGACCAGGGGAGGAGGAATGTCGAAAGCCGCAGGGAGGATGCAGAACATCCCCAACGGTCAGGCGTCCCTTCGGCAGATCCTGTTGTTAAGTCCCAGGCTGCCTCGGATTGCCGTTAGAAAAGGCGTCCTAAAGGAGTGTTTTTCGGCCTCAGACTCTTCCTCTCCTAAACGAGGATGGAGTTCGGCCTCCCTTTCGCGAGCCCTTTTGAAGAGAGCCTGGAAGGCGCCTAAAGGAGACGCGGCTGACTCCAGCCCAGAGCGTTTTCCCGAGGATTGGCCTTCGGGACCTAAGAAGACGAGACAAGAGGATCCTGCTCTTCAGGATCCTACCAAGAAGTTTTTGGTCAATCTGCAAGAGCAGTTAGCTTCGCTCGTAGGCTCTTTTGCTAAGGACTCTACAAGGAGGAAGGATGTCTCGCTCCCTGTTAAGAGTTCCGCTAAGCGTCCTGCTTCGTATAGGAGAGAACTCTCACGATCTCCAGGGCGTTTATCGCCTTCGTCGAGAGACTCGTCTGATAGGAGTTGTTCTCCTGAGAGAAGAGCCCTTTCGCCCTATAGGCTGTCTTCCCCGAAGCGCCCTCTTAGACGCAGCGAATCGAGCAGAAGTCTCGATCGGTTTAGGTGCAAGGAACCGGAAAAACCGATTTAGGTATCAGGATCCCTTGGGTCTTCAGGACCAGGAGCCAGACAGGCGCAAAGAGGCAGCAAGACGCAAGAAAGGGCGTCAAGAGCCTCTTAGAACACAGGATTCAGGACGTCAGGATTCTGCTAGAAGGCAGGAATCAGGACGCTATGAGCCAGGACGCCATGAGTCAGGGCGCCAGGAGTCAGGGCGCCAGGAGTCAGGGCGCCAGGAGTCAGGGCGCCAGGAGTCAGGGCGTCAGGAGTCAGGGCGCCAGGAGTTAGGACGCCAGAAAACAGGACGCCAGGAGTACGTTAGGCGTCAAGTGTTAGGGCGCCAAGAGCCTGTTAAGCGTCAGGAATCAGGACGCGGGGATCTTTTCAAGCGCCCTGAATCAGGACGCCAGGAGCCTAGCAAGCGCCACGAACCCGACGAACCTAGACAACAAGAGTCTAGTAGCACAAGAGTTGTTTTTCCGACAGACAGGATCCCACTCTTCGTATAGGAGTGCTAATGTTCCGCGCTACCCTTCTCGGGAAAGGAGTTCTTCTCCCGGAAAGAGCCAGATCACTCCAAAACGATCTCCTTCTGTAGATCGGTTGGACCAGGTATCGGAAGACGAAGAGCCTGTAGATGTAGCAGTTTCGGACTACAAGAGACTTTCTCTTTTGCTGCTAAAGGAGTTCGGAGACTCCCTTCATCCTGCGGACCCTCCTTCACCAGGATCGTTGATGTCCAGCACTAAAGCTCTCAAATCGTCTTCCTTCGTTAAGATGCGCCCCGCTCTTTGTATGAAAAAAGGCTTTAAAAACTTTTTCAGAGTGGTTGACTTCCAGAAGGGAAGCGGGCAAGACAGTTTTTTCCTGCCCTCTTTCCAAGTTAACAGGCAAACCAGGAAGGTGGTACGAGACCAAAGAGCCGATGGGGTTAGGTCTGCCTTCTTCCGCGGATGCGGATTTTGCTTCCTTAGTGGACTCTGCTAGGAGGAAGTCGTTGCTGTCTGCTAAGGCGACTTGGGGCATGTGTGAGCTGGACCACCTTCTAAAGGGCCTCTTTAAAACCCTAGAAGTCTTCAAACTTATGGAACTGGGCTTTAGGAGCATTAGCGAAGAGAGCTCAGGACACTGACTTTGTTTCCATGGAGGAACTTTCGAGCGTCCTGGCTTGCCTGGACCGAGCGGTCATGGACGGTTCTGTGGAAGTTGCCTCTCTTTTTGGAACGGGAGTATTGAAGAAGAGATCTGTCTTTAGCTCTTTCTTAGCAAGAGCAGTATCACACTTGCAAAGGACAAATCTCTTCTTTTTGCTCCTTTATCCCCGCACCTTTTTCCACAAGAGACGGTTAGAGAGGTGTCGAAATCTCTTACGGAGAAGGCAACTCAAGATCTCCTCACGCACTCAGCCAAGAAGTTTAGGCCGGCAGTGCCTTTAGAGAGAAGAGAGACCACTCTTTTGTTCAGCCCTTTCGAGGGGCCTCCTCTTCTAGAGCCCCTCTTAGAGGTAGAAGACCAGAGAGAAAGAGTAGACCATCTAGAAGGTCCTTCGGGAAGTCTAGATGAACAGGAAGTCCTCCAGACGAAAGTAGGCGCCAGGCTACTCCACTTTGCCAAAGTCTGGGCGCAGAAGGGAGCGGACTCCTGGTCCCTCTCTATCCTGAAAAAAAGGATACTTGATCCCCTTCAGGGAAAATCCTCCCTTGACGACAACTCCAAGGGAGTTGACCGCAAGATACTCGGATCCGGTCCGAGAAAAGCTTGCTATGTTGTCAAGCAGTGGAACAGATGATTTTCCAAAGAAGCGGTAGAACTGGTTCAAGATCTCCAGTCTCCAGGATTCTACAATCGGCTATTCCTGGTACCGAAAGCATCGGGGGGATGGAGACCAGTTCTAGACGTCAGCGCCCTGAATTTCTTTTGTCTTGAAGAAGAAATTTTCAATGGAGACGTCTTCCTCTGTTCTATCTGCTCTTCGTCCAGGGGACTGGATGGTGTCCCTGGACCTTCAGGATGCGTATTTCCATGTGCCAATTCATCCGGCAGCAAGGAAATATCTGAGGTTCATGTTCCAAGGGAAAGTGTTCCAGTTCCGAGCGATGTGCTTCGGACTTTTCGTTTCGACTGCCCCTCAAGTCTTTACGGACATCATGAAGAATGTAGCTTTTATTGGCTACATCTGGAGGGATCAGGATATCGTATATCTGGACGATTGGCTAATAAGAGCCCAATCGGAGAAAAAATGTCTGGAGGACCTTTTAGTTACTCTAAAGTTGACAAAGTCCTTAGGACTTTTAGTAAATCACGAGAAATCCATGCTGACTCCCCAGCAAAGTATTGTCTATCTGGGGATTCAGATGGATTCTCGGGATTTTCTAGCGTATCCTTCGCAGGAAAGGAGAGAACGCTGCCTAGAAAAGGTGTCAGTCTTCTTAAGGAAAGAACATTGTTCCGCGAGGGAATGGATGAGCTTGCTGGGGACCCTCTCCTCGATGGAACAGTTCGTTTCCTTAGGAAGACTTCACCTACGACCCCTTCAATTTTATCTGAAGGAGAAGTGGGATTGGAAGTCCAACAATCTGGGAGAGACTTTTCCAATCTCGAAACGGATCAAGGAGAATATCCGTTGGTGGTTAGATCCACAGAAACTAAGCAAAGGAATCTCCCTTCGCTTACAGAACCCTCGCCTAGCGTTGTTTTGCAGACGCCTCAGATTCAGGGTGGGGAGCGACCCTAGGTTCGCAAGAGGTGTCAGGCATTTGGGAAGGAGAACAAGTGTCCTGGCACATAAACAAGAAAGAGCTAACAGCCATTCATCTAGCTTTGGTTCAATTTCGAGGAAAAAAACAGGTCTCAGGTCTGGGGATTCAGATTCACTCGGACAACACAAACAGCCCTCGCTTATATAAAGAAACAAGGGGGGACGCATTCCTTTTCCCTGTACGAATCAGCAAAGGATCTGCTGATTTGGGCACAGGAAAGGAAGATCTCTCTCCTCACAAGGTTTGTGCAGGGGAGAGAAAAATGTCCGGGCAGATCTGTTAAGCAGAAAAGAACAAGTCCTACCCACGGAATGGACTCTCAATCCTCAGATTTGCCAACAACTTTTGGCATCTGTGGGGAAGGCCCAATATAGACCTGTTCGGCAACCAAACAAGAATCACAGGTTAGAAACCTATTGCTCCCCGATCTCGGATCCTCAAGCAGTAGCAGTAGACAGCTTTCTGCTAGATTGGACGGGCTTGGATGCTTACGCCTTCCCTCCTTTCAAGATAGTAGGATAAGTATTGAGGAAGTTCGCTTGCTCGGAAGGAACAAGAATGACCCTCATCGCTCCCTTCTGGCCGGCTCTCGATTGGTTCACAGAGGTGCTGGAGTGGTTAGTGGATTTTCCAAGATCGCTTCCACTAAGGAACGATCTTCTCAAACAACCCCACTTCGACAGGTTTCACAAAAACCTCCCCGCTCTAAGTCTGACCGCCTTCAGACTGTCGAAGGACTTGTCAGAGCAAGGGGCTTTCACGAGAAGTGGCGAAGGCTATTGCAAGAGCCAGAAGAGTCTCCACTTCTAAAATATATCAGTCGAAGTGGGAGTTGTTGTTTAGAAGATGGTGTAAGGAAAAGAAAATATCCTCCTCCAGTACCTCTGTAACTGAAATCGCAGATTTTTCTCCTATATTTGAGAAAAGACTGTAACCTTGGCAGTTTCAACAGTGAAGGGTTACAGAAGTATGCTGGCCTCAGTTTTTCGACATAGAGGAATAGATCTGACAATAAAAAGATCTTCATGACCTTATAAGGTCTTTTGAGACCACGAAAGAACAGGTAATCAAGAAGCCTAGCTGGAACTTGGATGTGGTCCTCAAGTTCCTAATGTTGGAGAAATTTGTACCTTCTCACGCAGCTTCGTTTAGAGACTTAACAAGAAAGTCTTTATTCCTTTTTGCGTTAGCAACAGCCAAGAGAGTGAGCGAGTTGCAAGCTTTGGAAGGTAAAGTGGGGTTTAAGAAGGATTCAGCGATTTGCTCCTTTCAACCATTTTTTCTAGCGAAAAATGAAAATCCCTCAAAGCCCTGGCCAAGAAGCTTTGAGATAAAAGGAATATCTTCATTAACAGGGAGAGAACTAGAAAGGACTTTGTGTCCAGTCAGGGCACTCAAGTTCTACTGGAGAAGAAGAAGTTGCTGAAAGGTACAGATGAAAGTCTTTGGTGCTCTGTAAGAGATCCGAAAAGAGCGATTTCTAAGAACCGCCCTTACATTCTTCATAAAAGATGTAATAAGGGAAGCTCACCTTAAATGCGAAGAAGAGCATTTCAAGGTTCTCAGAGTGAGAGCTCATGAAGTGAGAGCCATAGCTACGTCTATGGCATTTCACAAAACATGGTCGCTTCAGACTCTTATAGAATCGACATTTTGGAGATGTAATTCGGTGTTCGCCTCGAATTACCTAAGAGACGTTAAAATTTCGTACGAAAAGTGCTTTGCTCTGGGAGCGTATGTTTCGGCGAATTCAGTGTTGGGAGAAGGGGCTGAGGCTAATCCTTCCTATTTAGTTTAAGGCTTAAATTACTGTTTATTGGTGGTTGTTTTTATTGGTTAATTGTCAGAGGGAATAGGGACCCTCTTACAATTCATAGATTGTAACAAGAAACTAGTACAATGGTCAGGTGATCGGGATTGGCTTCAGTGCTCTTTGTGATTTGTTTAATAACCTTAACTCTGTCATGTAAGAGGGCGAGTCTCCATTTATATGACAAGAGGTCAAGGCTCTACCATGTAAGGTGGGTCAGCCCCCATTGTACGATCCATTATATGCTCCTGTCGCGTAAGCGGGCTAGCCCCCATTGACACGATCCAAAGAGTTATTCAACCATAGGTTCATTCCTCGTTGAAGCTCTTGAGGCAGGCAGACTCATCGACAGTAGTCATGAAGTCTTCAGCCCAATAAGGTAGGAACTATGGATTATGTTATCCAAGAACATAGGTTGTTTTTTCCCTGTTTTTTAATGTATTTAGTTTAAGTATTATTTTGTTTTTAGCTGTCTCTTGCCTGCCACCAAGGGTGCCAATCAGCTAAGTATATATCTGCTGGGTAAGTTACTTGTACAAAAATGATATTGTTAAGATACAATAAAGTTTTGTACATACTTACCTGGCAGATATATACGATTAATGGCCCACCCAGCCTCCCCTCAGGAGACAGGTGGAAGAGAAATTATGGCTTAGAAAACGGGAATAGTTCCAGACCCCGCCACCCAGCGGCGGGAATGGTGGATCACCTGACCTACCTGTCGCGTGTGCCGCGAGTTTTGAAATTCTGTCGGGACGACCGAGTCTATAGCTAAGTATATATCTGCCAGGTAAGTATGTACAAAACTTTATTGTATCTTAACAATATCATTTTTGACGGCCTAATGGGTCTTATAAGTTAAACTGTATTAATTTATTTTTCATTTACAATATATAGTTTATTGATAACAATATTCGACAAAATACATTAAAGTATAAAGCATTTAATATAAAATTTAGCTTTCAATATAGCATAAAAGATGTATAAAATCGTACGTAACCGTGGTGACGTCACGCCCAGCTGACTTGAGACTGAACGAGGGAGCGTTGTTGAGGAGAGAAAAAGAGAGTTAAAATATTACTGTGTGTATTTAAAAGCAATAACAATTCACATAAAAAGGGAATTTCTCAATAAATTTAACGTAATGATAAAGTATGAAAACAATCAAATGCAATACACACACACAAAAAGTCTTAATTGAGCCTGTGTCTAGTGAGACGGTCTAGTTGAACAATATTGACAAAATAGTAAATGAAAGAACAAATCTTTACACAGTAAAATTTAGCACAAATGATTAACAAAATCATTCGTCATTGCGGTGATACACAGCTAACTTGAGGTAGAGGGAGGTAGCGTTTATATTTTTTAGGAATAATGAATGAATGATTTTAAGTTATCGTGCTCGTGATATTGTTGAGGAGAGAAGAAGAAGCAGTAAAATCTTTACTATAATATGTACGTAAAAGCAGTACCAATTCACAATAAATTGAAGGTAATGATAAAATATGAAAACAATCAAATGCAATACAGAAAAAAGGGGGAAAAAGTCTTAATTGAGCCAGTGCTCGGTGTGCCGAGTGAGACGGTCTAGTTGGCCTTGAGTTGAACCAAGGTCTAGAGAATATAAGGTCTTGTCATGCGCAGCTTAAGCCAAGACCACATCGAACAGGCCTTCTATCTGTGTGGTCTTGCTTAAACTGGGATACAGGATTAAACTGCTAGGTGCGTGACGTCACAATAACCGCAGTCAGGTGTGGCCACCGAGCCCCTTAACCTGTAGCAATCCTGCCTTTATTTCTCTTTTTATTTCTTTTTCTTAATACTTTAAGCTATTGGATAATTAAATTAATAGTCAGATGTAGGTTCTTCATTCTACTATATTAAGAAGAAGAATCATAAGAGATATCATTAGAACATTTTTGCCAAATAACATTGAAATTATAGAAAACCTACCTTTGCTTTCTTCTTTTTATCCGTTATTAAATACTATTATCTGTTTCCGAAGGAAAATAATAGTCATAATCATGAGCGAGTTCTAAAGAACATTCTAATTAATAATATAAATATATGTCTAAATTACACATTTAACAGATCTCCATAAAATCACATTTTGCACACATATAGCTATTCGCTAACTTTTTCAATCTATGCACCGCCTTTCTGGAACTACTAATGTGTCTGTTCAAATTTCGAATTCTAAAAACTGTATGGCATGGGACAAAATATTTCGACTTCTGAAGTTATTTGGATGTGACTGCTAATTATATCCGCTAATTTAATTATCGCTCCTTTTAAGGCTGTTGAAACATTTTCTTCCTATGGTGAGAATAAAACATCCTATCATACATTTCAAATGATCAAGAAACACTAGGTTTCATTAGTTTTCCTCACTAAAGCTTATGGCACCAATCTTTGTGTCATCTTCCTTTGTTACTTTTGCTCCTAAACGTTCCAGTTGCGGAAACTTGCGAGCATTGAACCCGCCAACATATGGCATCTTCCCATGTTTGTTCTTCAACTTCCTGGTCTTTGAAGTCATCACTTTGATCATCCTTTATAAATACTGGTAAGCAAAATAAAATTGCTGATATACTCGGTTCTTTCTGAAGGGACGTGGGAAAATGAAGCAGTGTTACATTTTCACTGTTGCAGTTTTAAACGTTGCTCTTTGAGCATACAAGTGTGCTGTCTTTTCCTAAAAGGTGGGCTCTGAGAAGATGTTTAAATGCAACTGGCAGTCGAGAATAAAACGGATCAAACTATCTATCAACAAGCCGAATGAAATATGGCTTGTAATTTTCCAACCCTTCTCTTCAAATATCCTTGGTTGTCAAAGTGATCAAAAGATTTATAAGTACTTTTGGACAGCAGTTGCAGGGCAAGTTTAACTTTCATTCGTTGCATACCAATAATAACATTGATATGTTTTTCAGAAAGTTTATAAGCTGTCTGAAGATCACTTCATTCCTCTTTATTAGCTCTCTAACTGGACCATTGTGAGCGTATGTACTACGTACAGTTGCCTTAAAGTGTTCCTTCACCCCATCCCCTTATGTTTCATGAAAATGGTCTGGTAACACAGCAATGAAGCCTGTTTGTCTTGTAACGACGGGTGTGAATGGTCAAGATATTGAATACCAATGCTCATATTTTCTAATCACTACTGTAGACAATGTGTTAATGATATTAATGATATAAGAATAATAGTTTACATTACCAGTGAATTAAGTCGATAAATATATAGAAAAATCGTATAATAACAGAATAATAAAAATATCAATGGTGAAAATCATATTCAGTGCTTACTAACCATAATCGTCAACCTTTAGGTGTGGCTGCTGCAGGCATTTGCCGGGATCGTACTGTGTGTTCATGGACAGCAACACACTGATATTAGTGAGGGTGTGAAAAAAGTTATTGGAGTCAAACTGTTTCAAATATCTCGTTCAATATTTAAAATTTCCCTCCACATGTGACCTAATAAAACAATCCAAGTAGTTATTCTAACCATCCCTTGGATACTCCAATGCTGCCCTTAGTAACAAGTAGTATCTGTGACCCTGGAAAGACTCCCATGTGCTGTAGTAAGTGTTCCGTGAACTGGAGACTCAATGCCTGCTTAGTAAAGTAGTTAATTTACATCCCTGGAGATTCAATGCTTCCTCCAAATAAGTAGTTATCTGTGACCTGGAGACCCAATGCTGCCTCTATAGTAGTTATCCAATGCTTGACCTGGAGACTCCATCCCATTGCTGTTCCTCTAGTAAGTAGTTATCTGTGACCTGGGACCTAACAATGCTGCCTCTAGTAAGTAGTTATCTGTGACCCTGGAGACTCAATGCTGCTCTAAGTAGTAGTTATCTGTGACCTGGAGACTCCAATGCTGCCTCTAGTAAATAGTTATCTGTGACCTGGAGACTCCAATGCTGCCTCCAAGTTAAGAATTTTTTTTTTCTTTTCCCCTCCCTAGTATCTAATTATTCCCTGGAGAACTCCCAATGCTGCCCTCTAGTAATAAGTTTTATCTGTGACCTGGAGACTCCAATGCTGCTCCTAGTAAGTAAGTGAACTACATCCTGGGAGACTCCAATGCTGCCTCTAGAAGTAGTTATTCGTGACCTGAACTTCCATGCTGGCTCTAGTAAGTAGTTTATCTATCCCTGGAGACTCCAATGCTGCCTCCCACTACCTCCCTAGTAATCCCTGTGACCCGGGAGACTTCCAATGCTGCCTATAAGTAGTTATCTGACCTGGAGAACTCCAATGCTGCCTCTAGTAAGTAGTAATCCTGACTGGAGACTTCATGCTGCCTCATAAAGTAGTTATCTACCATCCTGGGAGACTTCAATGCTGCCTCCAGTAAGTATTATCTACATCCTGGAGACTCCAATGCTGCCTCATAAGATAACCTCTATCAATCCCTGCCCTTGGAGACTTCCAATGCTGCCTCTAGTAAAGTAGTTATCTGTGCCTGGAGACTCCAATGCTGCTCTAGTAGTAGTTATCTAAATATCCTGGAGACTTCCAATGCTGCCTCAACCCCTAGTAGTTATCTGTGACCCTGGAGACATTCCAATGCTGCCTCCAGTAAGTAGTTTACTACATCCCTGGAGACTTCAATGCTGCCTCCTAGTAGTAGTTTATCTAACATCCCTGGAGACTCCAATGGGTGCCTCCAGTAAGTAGTTATCTACATCCCTGGAGACTTCCAATGCTGCCTCCATAAGTAGTTATCTGTGACCTGAGACTTCAATGCTTTGCCTCCAGTAAGTACTAATCCATATCCTTGGAGACTTCAATGCTGCCTCCCACTAAGTAGTTATCTGTGACCCTCTGGAGACTCCAATGCTGCCTCCAGTAAGTAGTATCTTACATCTGTGACCTGGAGACTTCCAATGCTGCAACCATAGTAGTTTATCTACAATCCCTGGAGACCCTTTAATGTTGCCTCCAGTGTATTTCTTGATCCCTGGAGACTTCAATGCTGCCTCCACTAAGTAGTTATTTCTGTGACCTGGAAGTTCAATGCTGCCTTTAGTAGTGCTATCCCAACCTTGGAGACTTCAATGCGCCTCCAAACTTAAGTTAGGTTTATCTTGTGCCTGGGAACTCCCAATGCTGCCTTCTAGTAAAGTAGTTATCTGTGAAAAATGGAGACTCCAACTGCCTTCCACCTCAGTAAGTAAAGTTATCGTGACCTGGAGTTACTCAATGCTGCCCCACTAAAGTAGGTTTGTCTTGTTGACCAATGCGACCTCCAATCTGCCCCCGTAAGTAGTTATCTTACATCCCTGGAGACTCCAATGCTGCCTCCAGTAAGTAGTTATCTACATCCCTGGAGATTTCAGGCTGCATCCAGTAAGTATGTTTATCTACATCCCTGGAGACTTCAATGCTGCCTCCACTAAGTAGTTATCTGTGACCTGGAGACTCCAATGCCGCCTCCACTAAGTAGTTATCTGTGACCTGGAGACTTCAATGCTGCCTCCAGTAAGTAGTTATCCATATTCCTGGAGACTTCAATGCTGCCTCCAGTAAGTAGTTATCCTGTTCCTGGAGACCTCCCCCAAATGCCTTCCTCTCCAGTCAAGTAGTATTCCTGTTTTCCTGCGACTTCAATGCTTCTCTCCAGTCAGTAGTTATCTGTGTTCCTGGAGACTTCAATGCTTCTCTCCAGTCAGTAGTTATCTGTGTTCCTGGAGACTTCAATGCTTCTCTCCAGTCAGTAGTTATCTGTGTTCCTGGAGACTTCAATGCTGCCTCCAGTAAGTAGTGATCCATATTCATGGAGACTTCAGTGCTTCTCTCCAGTCAGTAGTTATCTACATCCCTGTAGACTCCAATGATGCCTCCAGTAGGTAGTTATCTACATCCCTCAAGACATTAATGCTGCCTCCAGGAAGTAGTTATCTATATTCTTGGAGACTTCAATGCTTCTCGCCAGTAAGTAGTGACCTATATTCTTCGAGACTTCAATGCTTCTCTCCAGTAAGTAGATATCTATATTCATGGAGATTCAATGCTGCCTCCAGTAAGTAGTTATCTATATTCATGGAGACTTCAATGCTGCTCTCCAGTAAGTAGTTATCTATATTCAAGGAGACTTCAATGCTACTCCATAGTAAGTAGTTATCCATATTCCTGCATATCTTCCTCTTTCCATTGATGCATTGTTTCGTAAACTGGCCCACCTCAAAGTTTACCTAGCTTGATTAGCTGCATATTGATATATTTACCTGTCCAATAAGGGTTAAGTAGTTGTCCATATTTCTGGTGACTTCAATGCTGCTTCCTCTTCAGTAAGTAGTTACCTATATACCTGGAGACTTCAATGCAGAACAGTGTTTAGTCTCTATTAAAACACATCAAATATATTGTGGCTTCAGATTAAATCATCAAGGACATAGAACCCTTGACTAAGTTAATGAGTCATTCAATGAATGTCCTGCTCAAGATGTAGGCCTAGGCCAAGGTCAGAAGAACCTGGCCTTTTAGTATCGAAACCAATGATATACATTATATAAATTGTGACCTCGGCCTAAATTTTCGAGGGCTGAAGACAAAGAGACTATGTCAGTTTCAGTCATGGTATTCCGATGTCAGACATAGGCCTAGGCTAAGGTCAGAAGAATCCAGCCCCGTGGTCTCTATACTACTTTCAGTGCAGTGTGTGTGTGTGTGTGTGTAAAACGTCTTTCACTTCTCACATGTAGGTTTGGTTGGCGGTGACCTGCTTAAGATGTTCATGATTGACAGGATAAGCACCAAAAGAAGGAACAAAAAGTTTGTGCATCCTGTTGCTTTATTTTCAAAAACACTTTCATCTCATAATTATATCCTGAGCTGTCAGAAAGCTTTATCTGCATCTTATAAACATATATAATAGGTTGTAACGGATTTCATTGCTTCAAAAGGAAAATTAAGGTTGGTGAAATGCCAGTCAAATCATATTTGCTCTGAAAATTAAATAACAGGTTAATCATTTGTAGAAGCCTTTTGGCTACCACGTCAAGGGCAACACTAAATTCTGTTAGACCTAAGTACTGCTGCTTTCTAATCATGAGGAGAATGAATGAGTTAGGTGCTATGACCTAACCAAAACCCCCTCCCAAAAAAATCAAGAACAAGAAACAAGGGTTGACCTTTAAGCAAAGGCAAACAGAACTTATTAGACTGCAGTTCCAGAGCTTTGTAAAAGAGGGGAAGAATGGTCATGTGACTGTTGAAATTTTTGGATTACTGATTTTTCCACACCACATCTCGTGAGGAGTGACCTGGGAGGTTGCAGGGCTACCTGAGGATGGAGGGAGGGTGGGACTGGAGGATAAGTAAGGGACGGGGGGAGAATCAGTAATGGGGGTGGGGGAGCCGTTGGTTAAACGGACTCTCATTTAATTTGATTCTAACGATAAGGAAAGCAAAAATCGACCCTGATGCTCTAATCAGGGAACGGTCAGGATAATACAAAGCTGCAAGTACTGGAATCATGAACAATGCTTGTTAAACATGAAAAAGAATGAATAACAATTATAGTGGATGTATAGCCAAATGAACTACGTGTTCCCTTCAAGATTAGTTTGGTGCTCATTTTCACAAACAAAAAACTAATCAAATTCAGTTTCAATTAAAATTTTATTAAAAATAAAATTAATGGACAAGGACGCACAAATAGCAAAATGTATCTTGAATTCAATGAACTGACAAATCCACGGGATCATAAATAGTCGACAAATTCGAGACTGAAGCGACAAGAAATCCAATCACGAATCCCACGAGACGAAAGGCTGAAATGAAAACTCATATCGACTGCAAACTATTCATTCCTTTTTATCCACTCTTGGGTTGGTATATAAGGACCATCAGGGTGGTTAAGGTGTTGTTACTCGGATGACTCGAGTTAAATACCGGCCAGAGAAATTTCCATCTAGGTTACTCTGGTGAGAAGTGGCTCGAATAAAAAAGAAGTGTGAGTGACAACACACTGGATACATTAGTTCCTTTATACATCTGGTGGTCTATCATTTTCCCCCAAAGCTTTCCATATCGTAACCTGTCAATGGCTATCATAATTGCCTTTATGACATTATATTTATAGGTCTTGGTATTTGCGGTTTATAATTTCATTACTTTATAGATGGATTGTGTAAATCCAAAGCGTATTTCCATTCAAATAACGTTCTGAAATTGACACCTAATAATGATCTACCATGAACAAAAGCGGGATCCCAGCAAGCGCCTGCACAGCCACACCTGAATGGAACAAAGGTTGACGATTATGGTTAATGAGGACTGAATATGATTTTTACCATTGCTATTTTTATTGCTCTGTTACTATACTATTTTTTTATTTGTTTAACATCGACTCAGTTCACTGGTAATGTGAACTATTATTCGTATAGTATCATTAACATATTGTCTACAGTAGTGATTAGAAAATACGAACATTGGCATCCAATAGCTCGACCATTCACATCCGCCGGCTGGGGTAAAGGAACACTTTGAGGCAACTGTACCATCCGGCAATATGAATCCATGGTCAAGAGAATTATTTCTAAAAAGCTTAACTAGATGTAGAGCAACCGCAAAAACGTATAGTATTTGCTGTTGTCCATTGAATTAATAAAGGACCTTCCTCGTGGTAGCCTAAGGCGAGGTTGAGTTGACGTCACGCTCTCGAGTTGAAAAATATTAACAAAATAGTAAATGAAAGAACAAAGCTTTTCACAATAAAACTTAGCACAAATGATTAACAAAAGTCATTCGTCATTGCGGTAATATGCAGCTAACTTGATGTAGAGGGAGGTAGCGTTTATATTTTTTAGGAATAATGAATGAATGATTTTAAGATATCGTGCGTCGTGGTATTATTGAGGAGAGAAGAAAAGACAGTAAAATCTTTACTATAATAAGTACATAAAAGCAGTACCAATTCACATAAAAAATTATATTTCACAATAAATTTAATATAATGATAAAACATGAAAACAAATGCAACACGGTAAAAAAAAAAAAAAAAAAAAAAAAAAAAAAAAAAAAAAAAAAAACGCTTGCTCGAGTCAGTATTCGGTGCGCTGAGAGAGAGAGAGAGAGAGAGAGAGAGAGAGAGAGAGAGAGAGAGAGAGAGAGAGAGAGAAGAACGGCTCTGCTTCCCATTGACTTAGCTGATCTGGGATGATTATTCCCCCACTTCTTTCACTTACACTTGATCTGCCCGAATCACTTTTATTTTTGTTATGGGTAAAATACCAATCTAGTGATAATTGCTTTTTACGATATTTTTACTACTGTAAAAGTAACTCCGCTCTGTAATAAACAAACTGGAGCCACTTTCAGCTTCTGCATGTCTTCGATTGTTTGTTAAAACGGCTTCCTTGTGAAAAGTTATTTTATTTCTCTCTCCTTTTCTTGCATTCTTGACATTACTTATTTGTTTGTAAAATCCTCATGTTTGTTTTAAAAGTCTGCCGTTTGCCAACAGTAAGTTGATGTATTGTGGCATAATTAATCTATTTCGTGCACTTAAGATCCAAGTCAAGCTGATTACTCTCTCTCTCTCTCTCTCTCTCTCAGACACAGTCGGACACACACACTATCGATTCCTATAATTATCTTTGTATACCTAATGTGAATAAAATGTATTTTGTTATCAACCTTTGCATACTGCAATCAATTCGGTTTTCAAAAGGGTTCCCGTCTCCCCTCCCTCCATCCCCCAGCCGGCCGGCGCCATTTTTACCGAACAGTTCGTAAATCTTACACAGAAAAAATAAAATTTAGAAAATTTTACTTCATATAACGTACTGTTTCATTACTTTACACTCTTGATTTAACTTTTGAACACATTAATAATAGAAAAAATGTGAAAAGGGGGACTCTTTGGGTTGGCTGGAACAAATTATCCTGATTCCCTTTATTTCTTATAGGGATATTTGTTTCATATTTCGAGCAAATCGTACTTCGAACAGCCTTCTGGGACGGATTAAGTTCGAAATACGAGGTACTACTGTATACGGGAATAAAAAATGAGACCAAAACTCCTGAATTCTGGAGGTGTATGGAAGAAATGAATTTTCTCCTTGCGTAACAATTTTGAGATCATGATTCCACAAACGCACCACACAAACTAATTTGCATTTAATTTGTAGTATTACACCTGATGTTTGCAGCAGCTGCAGCCTACCTAGTGTTGCAAACAGAAACAGCCTGGTCTGGTAAAGAAGTGTGTAGAAATTTGTCATTGTATTACATACTAGGCAACCCCAAAAAAAAGTCGACAATACAGCTGGCTATTATTTTTGACTG
This sequence comes from Macrobrachium nipponense, assembly GCF_015104395.2. Taxonomy (NCBI): domain Eukaryota; kingdom Metazoa; phylum Arthropoda; class Malacostraca; order Decapoda; family Palaemonidae; genus Macrobrachium; species Macrobrachium nipponense. Next base: position 25,702,032 of record NC_087207.1, on the reverse strand, counting down.
AAGACATAACTCTTGGATAGAGTTTGAGATGAGAGTCGGAACCTGAAGACCACAATGGAGAAGTCTTCCAAACAAAGAAGATAGTCAAAACACTTAAATATACTGTAATAGCTTCCTCACACTTTCAAAAACAGAAGCAGCCACATATATACTATGCCTATCAAAAGTCAATTTCAAATAAAAAGTTACATCTGAAATCTTGCAGAGTCAGCAATATTTAATATTGTACCCTTTACGTGTAAGTCAGGATACAAAGGCAAAAGTGTTCAGGCACTAGCATAGATAATGAATAGCAAAGGTTCAAAAAAAGTACCTTGAGGAACACCTGAAATGACATTACTGACGAACAACTCAGACCTTTATGGTTCAGCCTATTCAAAATTCAGTTAAAATTAAGAAAAACCTCACAAATTCCCAATAATTATAACTTGTAGAAAAGCACTTCATAATACAAACAGTCAAAGGATGCACTAAAATCTAAACTGACCATATGAACCTGTGTACCCTCATCAAGAGCACTATGCAAGCTGGTAGCAATTGACAGGAGTGCATCAGAAGTACCGAGGCCTTTATAAAACCCAAAAATGTAAGGCTGGTAACATTACCAAACCTAAAAAGATTCTTGCTTAGAGAACAGCTTCTAATAAACCTTATGATACAACAGCGGCAATTTGTAATTGGTCTATATTCTGAGGGACATGAGGACAGACTTAGTTCCTTCGGTAAAGCAGCAAGGTTCCCATTCCTCCAAACAGAAAGAAAACTTGCAAGTCCAACTACTTTTAGAAAATAGTGGTAATCTTCATAAGCAATCTTTTTAAAAAAGAAAGCTAAAAACTCATTAGGGTCTGTGCTGCTGTAAATGTTCACTGGCAAAAGCAAAGTTCTGACTTCTCTACCTTACAAGGCCATAAAATGCAACTTATGCTCTGGAAAGCATGACTGAGGCAACATCCTGTATTCCAGTTACTGTCAGCTAACAAAGACTTTGCCAAAAGTTCTGCCTTCTGTTTAAGGCAATATCCAGCAGCTCCTGCAAGGGAAGACACCCTAGAATCAACTCCCAAGAATGATGACATCATCTTCATTGTCAGACTAAAGAAAAGGGTGGTTGTGTAGTTTATTCTCAATTTAAGTACAACATTCCAAATGACTGATCAAGACATATTGATGAAGGTCATGTTGTAGGTTGCATACTGTTTTTCTTTCCATATGTAATTATTATAATACCCTTATAAATAATATCCTTTTTGCAAGAGCCTTAATAACAAATATTCCAAGACTGTCTGTAGATTTCTTTTACACTGCATTGCCCCACAACATTCCTGTAAGTTAAAAACTAAAGACCTTTTGTACGAGGCGAAGTGCTAGAGAACACTTGATAAAAATGGTTACAATCAATAATTGTCAATTTAACTTCATACCATGGATGAACAAACTGAAAATGGGACACATAAAGAGGGTATTATACCATACGTTATCAGATCTTCAAGAGGAACACCATAGTACTGAGACAAATAATTAAATGGGCTTTATGAAGGTCTAACTCAACCATAACTCTACGTCTAAAGTAAAGAAGAATGGCATGAATAACATAAGAATTGGAGAAACATTTTGGTATTCACAGGATCAGCTCTGCACCCTCTGTTGTCTGCTTACCTTTGTAATGGAAGAAGCTCTCCCTCGTAGCTGCTTTATGTAGTTGACGGCAAAATCTGAGAAAGATGAGAAAATGTTCAAAAGGTGAGAGTGACAAGGAGACAAGAGGAGAGGACTGAAAATGTATGCCAACAAAAGACACCTTATGGTACTGGATAGGAAGCAAGTGAAACAATACAACTAGGAAAAATGGTTATGGGTTGTGATGGGATAGGAGCAGGGTGTGTTGAGCTGTTTAATGAATGTGATGGATGTCATTACATGAAATGATGGGGACTACAATATATACGTACATGAATTACAAGATTTCTGATGGCTGAAATGCATTACAAGAGCAATGAAGAAGAAATGGAGTCGAGAACCCTGTTGTGGCAGATGGAAAGGTTACGTACAAAAGGTGGAACTTTCGTTACCTTGGGGATACAAGATTTTATCTTGGGGACACTTTTCTATTATTTTGTGGACACTGGAATGTGAAGAGCTGTATGAATGAGAGCAGCTGTAGCATGAATTAACTGAAGAGAAAGCTCGACTGCTTGTGAATGGAAATGTCTCATTAGTAAAGCAAAGATTTATGACAAGCATAAGACCTGAAGAAATCTACACAACTGAAACATGGCACTGGTAATGAAAATGGACATTTTGAAAAGGTGTGACCATAGAATGTTAAGACTGATTACCAAAGCATGGATGAAAGATCACTACGTTTATGAATAAGAAATGTGGAGAGAAATGAAATATCAAGCTAGAATAAGATCTCACAAACTGAGGTGGTTTGGACTTACAGTGAGAAGGAATGAAGAACAGTTGGCCTCAAAAGCTGTAGAAAGGTCCATGAAATCTGGGTTATTAAATGGGATAAATGGCTGAGATGGCGTTTGCGTTCCACCTCGGTGGTCGCGGGTTCGATTCTCGGCCATTCCATTGAGGAGTGAGAGATGTGTATTTCTGGTGATAGAAGTTCACTCTCGACGTGGTTCGGAAGTCACGTAAAGCCGTCGGTCCCGTTGCTGAATAACCGCTGGTTCCATGCAACGTAAAAGCACCATACAAACGAAAAGATTGTTGAAACAATTGTTAGGAGAGAGTGAAAAGTAAAATGGAAGAGAGAATGTGAACGGAGGAAAAGGAATGAAAAGGGGTCGCAATTAGGGGTTGAAGGTACGATGATACTGAAAAAATACAAGATTGCAAAAGCTTGTATGTACTGTATAACAAAATGCAAGACAAGAATCTCCATGATGAAGGCGCTATTTCAATAGACTAGCTTATGCCTAACCATCACGATGTTGTGTGCGCCTCAAACATAAGCATGGCTAGTAAGATATAATGAAAGACCGCAAATAACTTCCACTAATACTAACAAAAGCAAAAGATACATGTAGACAAATGTCATGGAGGAGATGAAGAATGCAAAATAGAACGTGATTAGGTCTACACAGGATGTTAAAGGTCAAGAAGAAATAAATATGTATGAGAGAATGTTTGGAAAAACACCATTATGCTAACAAATCGCATTCTGGGATTGGCAATGAATGGTATTAGAGTAGCCCACAGAATTAGTACTGAAATATACGGTACATAAACTGGAAAAAAGAATTCTTGTCAAAATGAGGGATGGGCCAATAACATCAAAAGGACAACAATACGGAAGATGCTGGGTGGGACTTTTTGAGGCTGGTTTGATTTTTTAATAAGAATTTAGCAAAAGGCCAAGTCAAGCATTGGGGCAAATTAGGGAATGAAAAGGAGTTGGAGTGGTTGGTCAGCAAGACTGAAGAATGGAAGAGAAGTAAAATTATAAATAGCAGAAGGTGCAGCAGCTAAGGCCGAAAGGTCATTGCAAACAGCCTTAAGCAATGGCTACATTGTACCATGAGAGGCGCACTTGCAGCACTAAGCCCTACAAGGGGAACATTTTTTGTGAATAAGTACTATACCAGTTACTGACTAGACCTCAATATGCTTATAAAAGGGATTTTGACGTAAGGAAAAATCTATTTCTGGGCGATTGGTTCGTGTCGCCCAGCGAAATATCCTTTAATCCATTATTTCTAAGGTAAATGCACTAACACATACCAGAGAATAAATAAAATAAAGAAAAGGTCAGTACTACTGACTCGCTCACCCTCCAGGAGGGTGTCGGTATGAACACTAGGGCGAGTGAGACCACTACCACGAACCACTTACCAATAGAAATCTCCTACTACAAAACCCCCACTAGAGGGGAGCCGACCCACAGAGTGGGCAGCAACTACTACTACTCCATCCCATGCTGCCGACTGCTGCGCCTCTGGTGGCCATCCTGAAGTTAGCAGACAATCTTGAGCGCAGGGATGGGTAGAGGAAACAATGTCTGACATTTGGGAATTGGAAGTCAAGAGCGAAGGTGGCAAAGAAAAGTGACTTGGCTGAATGGGGTAACTGTGGAGTGGTTATGTACACCTACACTGTGCGTTAGCTGTAACAAAAATATTTAGCAAGCTAATTCTCAATAGGCTGGAGAAAGAAACTTAAAAGCTTACGACACAAACAAACTGGTGTCAGGAGTTTCAAAGATCAAATGTATCTGTATTAAAATATTGTGCAGCAGTGTATGGAACTTAAAAATCCTCTTCTAATGGATTTCTTTGATTAAGAGAAGGATTCTGACAACTGTCCAAGGACCATAGGATGTGTATAACAAAGTAAAATGGTCCATAAAGTAGACACAAATTTATGGCTAATGAGTTTTTGTCACATGAATTAGCATATTAATGGTGAGTTACTACAACATTATTTCACTTTTGCTGTTTGTCCTTCTCATTGATTTCTTTATGGAAAAAGTGGGCTGGGATGGAAGGGGTGGTTTGATTGGAATGATAAAGAAACTTGACAGACTTGGAATATGTACATGATGCTGTATTTAAAATTAACAAAACACCAGAAGAATGCATTATAATATCTAAAGATGGGCCTCATCCAAAAGCAAGAGTATACATAAGTCTAGTACAATCAGGCCCACTATCCAGACATTAGGACTCATACGGCAAGATCGAGAGAGAACTGACACCTTAAACGAAATTTATAATGTTGGAAGACCCAGACTTACTCAGATGAGAATTATGACAAGTGAGGCTCGTGATGTGTGGCGACTCGTGAGAAACAGCACAATATGTAAAGGCTTGAATGGCAGAATTTCACTTATTCCCTTTGCATACTTGGTGTTGGAGGAGGTGGTGACTATGATGATGATTGTTACCACGGTAAATTTCTCAAATTATCTCACCTGTACTGCATCATATACACACTTTTCTATATTCGCTAGTCAAGGAATTATATTAATAGTAGTAGATAGCTTCGTGCAGACATTTTGGTAACAGTATATTTGCTAAGTATTATATGAAAATAACTTTCGTTTTAGGCCTATCTATGTTAAGGAACTGGAGATCACATCAAAAAATCTCCAACCTTAAGTAATGATTTAAGATATTACCTATGAAAATTCTCAAGTTCATGATAATCAATCTGTAAAACACAGGATTCATGTGTGTACCTCAATTAGGACTAGTACCTATAGAAAAATTTTAGTACCAAAGAGGTTTGTTGGAGCCAATAAGATCTGCTGGGTCACATCCTAACTTAACTACAGAGAATATCGTGAATATAATCACATTTTTTCCATAGGAAAAAATTCAGTTAATGCACTTTATATGCAAGTTTTTTTTATTCGTATGCTATTTTCTGTGCTTGAGAGGTATGCTTAACAATCATTTGACCAGATTCGAAATTCAGCAATTTTGTCAACCATAAGCAATTACTGACCAGATACAATCTATAGCTAATTAAATTCGTGACCATATCCTGAATAATGAGGATAAGGTCTCAAATTTAATAATGATTGTATCTGATCCGTAAATTGCCTATACGGTTACATTTTTTGTGCTTTACTTTTGTAAAGCATATAAAATACAGCTGTTTTGCTTCTTTCAGCATAAACAGAATTTAATACTGAAAATGCATTACATATTTGTTTGTATTACACATCTTGGCTTTCCTGTTCTGTATCAACAGGTTTGGCAGTGAAAAGTGAAAAAATAGGGGAGACAGCTGGGTCAGCTATTGAACAGAAAAGAATTGAATACGTATAGGATTTAGGCCCGCATGGGACACGTGAAGTCATTCTGTGCTGAAATGGATATAGAGTAAAAAGGGCCTGAAAGGTCGCAATGGGAGGAAAACCTCGCAGTTGTACTGTTATTCAAGTGTTATGAGAGGGTGGAAAGTGAGATGGAATAAAGAGAATATGAATGGAGGTACAGTAAAATGAATGAAAGGGGTTGCAACTAGGGGCCAAAGGGAAGCTGCCAAGAACCTTAAGTAATGCCTAAAGTGCACTGCATGGGGTGCACTGAAAGCATTGCTCCCCTACATGGTCAGGTGGTGAAGACACGGCAAAAATACTCTTTATTGAAACTAATTTGTGCAAATTAGATTGTTATTCAATTCACTCGAGTACCCAACATTAGTCTGTCAATTGAAACCTCTTGGTTAATTAGGTAGTTTTGGTCATATTTTGGTGATTGGCTCTCATTACTTTGATGTGGTCATTAACTAGGTCAAGCTATAAATGTGAAAGTAGGTTAAAGGCGACATGATTTAATACTTTGACAATTAGTTCGATAACTTATCGTAGTGGTTGGTGTTGTAAGTTAGGCTTATTCCGAGGCTAGACTTCTTTGCTTTAGTACTTTAGCCTTGGCTTTCACAGTTGCTTCAGTGTCCTAACCTAGACCACGAACCTATTAGGTTAGTATCCATTGCCTAAGATTTTAATGCCATCAGCGTAGTCGCAATCATTAATGTAAGTAAATAATGACACGGCGGGTAGTATTTAGCAAAAAATTGCAATTTTCTAAAGTATTTTGGTTGCTTATTAACAGTTTAACGTTGGTTTTGGGGGTCGGCTGTAATTAACTCAGAATTTAGGTACCTTTGAACCCTATCCTAGGGTAAGGGGGACCCGATGGGAAAGCCGGGTTTTGAGTCGGATAAATCACTTGGGATACTGTTGCAATATTTCTTAGAACCTTGCTTAAACAAAAAGCGCCATAATCCAATACCTAATTTACAAATTAAAATGCCACGATATAGGTATCCTTACCTACCTAAACAAGTACGTCAGGAAATAGCTATACCTACCTGGCCAAAAAACCCTTTGGTATTAGGCCTAAGCCTATTGCTTACCTTGATTTCTTCATGTAAGTCTTATCCTCGTTCCATCCAGATATCAAAGTTACCTTAACCAATACCATGCCCTTGAATTGGCAATTTAATAATATTTGCATAGTTTACTCTTGACTTAACAGTCTTCTTGGTTTGCGACCACGGCTACGTCATGGTGACGATGATGGTGTGCTTCTGGGCAGGTTTAGTTGCGGTTACCCTAGTATTTTCATTCCTTGATTTTTATTACAAAACCTTAACTTTCCAAGTAATTAAATTCTATTTCTTTGTTTCTACTTGGAATTTGGATGATGATTGCTTTCTTAAAACACACATTTTAAATGTTCAATTCGTGCACTAATTACGTCACCGGTCACCCACATCGTCACGTGACCTGTGACGTCCAGTGATGCCAACGAAGGTCCTCCATATTTCCCTCATATTGTCAAGCAAGGATGGAAACGTGGACAGTCACATTGGTATTCAGGAACTTCTTCCACAAAAATACCTAATGAATTTATATTGATTAAAATTTACCCACGCTAACTATCAGAAAAAACAGAAATCTCTAAATCCCAGACGACTGCCATTTGAAACAATAAAACAAATTACCTCAATGAGATCACTTGCATTACCCAATTTGGTACTAATGGCGAGAAAATAATCATCAAACATTAACCAACCAGGGCATGCAAGATCCAATGGACATAAGGGTGACACAGGCAATAACGTATTAAATTTTCCTCGTCATTGTGGGTTATGACTCTTAAAAAGAATTAAAGGTCACTGGAAGATTTCTTTATTTAATGAAATGAAGATCTATTTGCCTATAACAATCTGGTGTAAACTAGGGTTTCTGTGCCCTTCTTTAATTAACAGCGTTTTGTGAAAAATCCCTTGTAAAATGCTCCTTAGGAAATGTTTAAAAAGTGAACCGGTTTATACAAAGCAGAATTCAACACATGATAAGTAGAGGCTACAGAGACAAAATACGTAATCATGCAGAAGGTGATGTGCCAAATGGCTTTCACGAGTGTTTATGGTTTATGCAGAAGCATATTCGGGAGGGCGGACAGAAAAACAACCACCTAATTCAGAGTTATATTGTGCCAGTGGTAAACCAATCATTTTGAAATGTGGCTGAATTTCATTTTATGAATAAAACTGGTTTCAAAGAAACTTTTGGATCTTTAAAATATTTTGTGAAGTACGTGAGAACCTTCCAAAAACACTAATTGTGGAGAGTGCACTTTGAAGTAATTACTATAGCAATAATTAACATATAAGGTACCTGTAAGGTTATGAATAGTATGGAAAAAACATAATACTGATAGACTGTGCTCACTCAGAATTGCTGCACAAATGGAGGTATATTTCATAAATTGCCAAATTTATTTAGTCAATTTAAATCCGAGCAAATGATTCTAAATTGATATCTTCGTGTGTCACGAATGTATTCAAAGTTAAAAACGACATTTTCCCTTTACCCAGATATAAAGGTTTCATAAGATGTTGAATCAATCAATCTTTCTGTTAAATTTCACCCTCAGTGCTCATTTTTCCTCTGATGTTAACTTCGTCCCTCGTGCCCAGAAATGACAAGGGCACTTATGACCTCATCTTCAAAAAGTATCCAGTTCTAAAAGTCGTTCTACATGTCATTGATAATCCGGACAGCTGCCCTTGTACCACTGCCCAATGCCCCGTCCACGGTGCCATACCGGGTACCGTTGGTATGTTCTCCTGCCCAATGTATGACCTGCAATGACCAGAGGATGAAGTTTAGGGCACTTACTACTTAATGGTTACGCTGGTATCAAAACTGCCAGCTAATCTTACGTTGTCACTCACTTCGGAGTTGACTGTAATTTGGGAATCACTTCCACCCAAAGGGAAACATATAGGATAAGTGCTTTTACCTGTCCAGGATTCAGACCTATGCTTTCTTTGGAGGGGATTGCTCCACTGCAATAAGCGGTCACACGTCAGACCTGATTCTATGTGATGCTGTAATCAAAGTTTTATTCATATACAAATTGAGGAGAGATGTACGATCTCTCCATTGCATTGTCTGATGCTATGATATGGAGGATCAAACAGTGAATGTGGAATTTGCAGTGCAATCGAATACATCTGATGAAAAAACCGTCACTTAGATAAGGGAAGTCCTGCGAGCACTATGGAAGTGGTGCGGGACCTGATTAAGCCGTCAAATCAGTAACAAGAAAGGAACATGGTTGATAGTGACTTTAGCCTTTCAGTCATCAAGGTGGATAAGATATGGTTCTAATTATGATGTATATATTTCACCCTAATTCAGTAGCTGTACTTAGAATTAAAATCAATTTAATCTCTACCATGATGACTGAATTATATGATACACACACACATACTATATATATATATATATATATATATATATATATATATATATATATATATATATATATATATATACTATATTATATTATGTATAATACTCGGCTAAATTCACTCTCTTGTATGAAGTATCATAGTCTTTAGAAATCAGAAAACAAATTATGTAGAGAAAGCCAATTTCTCACCGTTGCAAAAGCTTTTTAGTAATTTTCTATGATTATTTTAGCGTCATTTTATATCCCAACATCTTACATCACCAAAATCTCAGGGGTTCAAACACTCCCCTTGCAGCACCTACTTATCCTTTTGTAATATTAACATACAAGTACAGGAGAATTTCCAAGAAAATTGCAATATCAAAAGGACAGAAAGTGCTTGCTGGTATTTCTGCAGACATCCAGCATCCTATCCAGGAAGGCTAATCCATGAGCTACCATGAATCCTAAATGTGACATTTAGAGAAACAAGGGAGAATTTAAAACTTACTTTGTTGCCGTATGAATTGGTGATGGGTACAGACAAGGGGTTTCTCGACTTCAAGCCTGCTTGGTCACCGCTGACTGTGATGTAAGAGCTGTAGGAACCTCTCACCCAGACATTCTTCCCCCACTGGCTCCTGAGGACACGAACACGGGATGGGATTATACAGTGGCCTCTCCCTCTATTCACGGGGGATATGTACCAGACCCCCACAAATAGTTAGAATTCGCAAATAGTTGAAGGCCCTAGAAAAACACTGAAAACTGCCTATTTTGTTAGTTAAAACTCAAGAAAACTCCACTAAAAAATTTTATACCTGTTTTTTTTTTTAAATAGTTTTATAACAAACCAGGAATTTGTGGATTTTTCGCATAGAAAAATACAGCGAATAGGCAAATCCCCCGTGAGTCCACGAATCCGGAGAACGTGAATATGAGGGGCCACTTAGAACTGTTCTTCTAGCACCTCTGAGAGATATTCTTCTAGTGACTTCTACATGAGCTAACTGACATAACACAGCTACTGTATGAGGCAAAATACATGCTCAACAAACTAGTAAATAAATCAACAAAGATGAGTTGTACCAAGCAGTTACCAGTGAACCTTACTACATAAAAAGTTACAAAGTAGTTTCTGGAATTCATGCCCTTTGACTACGACTGATCCCGTATGTCAAGGAAAATGCATTTGTTGTTTGAAAAACTTTCAGACACCAAGAATTCTTACACTGGTAATTTGTGGAACGCCTTGACCATATACTCTAGTCTCTCAAGCCAATTAAGCAAAACATGACTGAAAGAGGTGACGAGTTAAAAATGACCACCAATGTCTTACCTCCTGAAGAAGGTAGGTTCCGGAACCGTCTGCCCAGTGACTCTACGAAGGAATTTAAGAATGTGTCGCTTGACGTCGTCGTCTGACAAGTTCTCCATTTTCTGGGCGTAGTCTCCGTTGACAAAGGCCTGCAGCAGATTCAGCTGCTGGTGGACCCCCATAACCTCCATGACGCCGTACAACCATGACTGGAAGAAAGTGGGGAAGAGGGAATAAATAAAAAGGAGACTGATGGAACCTGTTCGTGAGGTAGTAATGCACTTTGAGTAGGTGCTCCAGACTTGTGGTTGGGGATACACGTGGGCTATGAAAATGAGCTATTTTCATTTTCCATTCTACTGGGTTTTAATGCATTCATAATTTGCTGATTAACATCTACATATAAAAAATGAGTAAGTTCATGCAGCCTGTAATTATAGTATGCCTGTCAGTTACGAAGAAAACGTGTAAAAGTAAGGAAGAAAGTGTAAAAGTAATGCAATCAAGTGCATTAAAAAATTACATAAAAACTGAATAAATGTTGATAAGAGTAAAATTGAAAAAGTAAGATATATAGGAAGTAAACCTTCCATCCGACTTTCACATGGCTGGAAAAATAAGTAGTGTTAAAAAAAGATTTCTTCACTCTTACTGAAAAAAATGGCTCTTAATATATTTTGACTGTCATCCGTTTTTATAACTGGGCTGATGAGGCAAAACAGAGAATAATGTAACAGATGATGGTAATTGTGTTGTTATCTTGCGTCTACAATCAATAATGTATCTCAGCTCGTACGTAATTAACACACTGAGATCACTCAACAACAATCTCCAATGCTTTAAGAACCGTTCCTATAACTTACCTCCTCAGTAGGAAGATCGAAAACCTTAAATATGACCTGCATGTCCAGGGGCTTTGGGTTAAGCGCCTTCCACCAAGGAGAACTCCAGCCGAGGTGAATCTTGTCTGCTAAGCCGAGCTCGAGTCTCTGTGGATATAGAAAACATTAAACTAATTGGCTGTGTAATGGTGGATGGTGGATGTACCGAGTATATACGGGTACAACAGTTTAAATTAACTCTGTGGGCTTGTTGAGCATTAGGGTGAACATATTTCCATTTACAAAAGATTCCTTGGATTTCCCCTGAAACTTTTTCAAGCAATGATATTCGTAATGAGGTTGTTAGGGTACTATGAACATTCTAGTCTCTGCAGTTGCGAAAGACTGTCTAAACCCTGATTTTAAAATAGGCTTTATATCAAAGACTACATATTTATCCACAAGGCTAGCAACCTCACCCCTTACAACCAGCGACAGAAGAGGTGACACAGAGCAGCACTAGCTCCACAATGATCTCCAAAATAATAACCAATTTAAACAAGGCATGATCCGACCTCCAGCTTACTTGGGGCAGCGTGCTAAAATCTACAGTCGAGTAGCACGTTGTTTCACAACGAAAATTAAAATAAGTTATTTATTTTTTACATTGTCATTCTAATAAATAAATCATTAATGTCCTATTCTAAAATTCGTGTACCTTTAACTCAACGTAAAAGACCTTTTTCATAGACTTTTCCTACCCTCCAGCCACAACAACAACAAAGTAGTTTGTTGGCTTACTCCCCGACTAAGTGAAAAGGGTCCTTCCAACATTCAGATTATCCTTACGTTCAGGTTATTTTGATAACTGGCCGGGAGAGGGGGATCGAAGAGCTGTAGGTGCCTCTCCTGCAGGTGACCGATGGAAGCTGTGACGAGGACGTAGTCGGTCAGGTAGGCTTCCTTCGTCGACGTGACGACCAGAGCCTTCCCGTTGGGGTCTGACTCCCAGAAGATTTTACACACTGGGGTCGACAACTTGATCTTGTCTTGCGGAATCGAACTCTGTAGAAAGGTTGGATAGAAATTGTGTAATTATACACACACACACACACACACACACACACACACACACACACACACACACACACATATATATATATAATTATATATATATTAATATATATATATATATATATATATATATATATATTATATATATAGATATTATATATATATATATATACAGGCAGTCCCCGGGTTACGACAGGGGTTCCCTTCATTGAGAACGCATCGTAAGCCGAAAACCATAAAAAATCCTAAGGAAACCTTACTTTTAATGTTTTGGGTGCATTAAAAACTATATAAACTGCATTCTTATTGCATTTTTATCAAAAAACCTTAAAATATTGATTATTTTGCATTTTCGGGATCATATTTCTTCTGCCAGATCAGCATTGTAGGCGTTGTAACCCTGGAAATAATTTCTGATGAATATTTGAAAAGCGCCTTAACCTCGGAACGTCATGAGCCGAACCTGTCGTAACCCGGGGACTGCCATATATATATAATATATATATATATATATATATATATATATATATATATATATATATATATGTATGTATATGTATATGTATATATGTATAGTAATTACATGTTAAGGTTTATCAAGTAATCTCAAATGACGACATCCTTTTCAAAGGTCCTGGCAATCATGGATAATCCTTTTTAGACGTTTTGCAGTCATGAATCGTCCTCTCTTCAAAGGTCCTGTAATCAGGAGTTATCCGTTTCGTGTTTTGTAAGCATGAATCATCCTATTTGGTTGCCTCATATTCACAAATTTATATATATATATATATATATATATATATATATATATATATATATATATATATATAAAGTTTTTTTTGCCACAAAGGAAAAAAAATTAAAAATGCGAGATAGCCAAGTACTTTCGGTCCTGTTCAGACCCTTTCCCATCAGTAAAGGGTCCCCGAAAACAGGACCGAAAAGTACTTGGTCCTATATCGCTTTTTTTCATTTTTTTCCTTCGTGGCAAAAAAACCTTTGATTTATACAATAGCATCACGTTTTATTTTAATTCTTCGTGATCAAGGTTATTTGGATATTAGAATATCTTATAATGATATTAATTAATAGATAGATATATAATATATAAGCTAGCGATATTATATATATATATCAGTAATATATATATAGAAATATTATAATATAGATAGATATATATTATAATATATATATATTAGACTATATAATATATAGCTAATATATATATACATAGATATATTATATATATATATTATAATTATATAATTATATTATATTACATATCATATATATAATTCCTTTATATATATATATCACGATATAATACTATATTATTATATATATATATATATATATATATCTAATAGATATATTAGGTAGTATATAATATAAATTAATATATTAACTACATATATATATATATATAACAAGAGCACATAAAAACACCAAAATATAGAGAGAGAAATAGTACTATATTTCAGAGACTGCGTACTTCCTCTATGAAATAAGTATTCCTCTCTATATTTTGGTGTTTTTATGGGCTCCTTTTATTAGATGGAATTCTGTTATAACAGAACATTTTACCAGGCATGCATATATATATATATATATAATATATATATATATATATATATATATATAATATACATATAATAATTTGTGATTATAAGGCAATTGAAAAGGGTGATTCATGCTTACAAAACACTTGTAACGGATAACTCCTGATTACAGGATCTTTGAAGAGGACGATTCATGATTAAAAAAATCTGAAAAGAATAATCCATGATTGCAGGACCTTTGAAGAGGACGTCGTCATTTGAGATGACTTGAAAAATCTTGAGGCGATAAAAAGATGCCAACAGTAGGTGACTCTACCTTGAGATTGTTGGTGAGGGCATCGTATCCTTGGCTCCACTGGTTCAGCTTGTCTTCGCCTCCGAAGCTCGTGAACTGGTCAAAATCTCTTCCCGACTCCTTCATCCAGTCGTTGAGACCCACGTCTCTCAGCACAAACTGAAAGCGACAGAGGAGGAAGTGATCATTTCTATCAGACACTTAAAACACTCTCAAGAAAACACGGGCAATGGCTAGTGCTTGTAGCGTCAGGATGTCGAAGAAAGACAGGGAAAGGGCCCATGTCAGAGTTATTAAGAGTGTGAGATCGTGGTTGAAAGTCCACAATAATATAGCATACGAGTATATGGTCTTTCATGGATATTAAAAGTTTCGAACCTTGTACTAGGTTCGAAAGTTTTTAATATGGTCACTTTCATGGAATTAAAGTTCGAACCTTGTACTATGTTCGAAAGTTTTTAATATCCATTAAAGACCATATACTCACATGCTATATTATTGTATCCACAAGAGTGTGATTTTAAATGATCTCGTTGTGGATATATTCTTGTTGCAAGGGAGATTTCAGGGAAATTGCAAGACTATTAGAGAGATTGGAGTTGGGGTGTCTCGTTGATGGACGACATAGGTTGTGTTAAAGGTTGTAACTACTTTCAAGAGCTGTGCGTTATTATTATTACTTTTTGATTTGGCTTGATTATATTTTATATACTATCCCTTATGTAAAGGCATTCATATTTCATCTGCAAGTTACTAGTTTAAATGGTGTGATATTAATAGAGAAAATAGTAAAATTATGTAAGAGATACTTGACCCGATATAGTCTATAGAACTGAGGGAGGAATACTGATGTCCTGTTCCAAAAGAGACGATAATGGAGAATTGATTACGTGAACTTTATATTCTGGTGTTACAACAACTTCGGTCAACAACGGATGGTAGAGGAAACTAAGAATTCTGTGGAATTAACTTGCCTTTGTGTATTCTAAGTGTGTGGACAGAGGCTGACAGGGAAATGTAAGGTAAACCTTTAAACACTTTTGTGGGGTATATTTTACCCAAATTTTTTTTCCTACTAAAAAGCCTATGCTCCAAGAGGTCTGGCATTCCCAGTAGCTTGTTGTTGAATGGTCTTGTAGTGGATGGCAGTTTTGCATGTTCATGTATTATGTATCTCTGCATGTACTCTCTCTCTCTCACTTACCATGTTAAGGTAATGTAGCCAAGCGCTCTTTTCCCCTGCCAAGGTTTTGCCATTATTGTAGAAACTCCCGAACCTGTAGAGAGAAAGGAATATATTATATGATTTCCTATGTAAATTAATGGAAATTATAAGTATATATGCAACATCATGTGAAAATCTGGTGGCAAAAATGCCCAGAACCGATTATCAGTTGGGTTAGGGCCCCCATACACTGAACGATTGTCTGAACGACTCTACCGTTAGCAAAAACACTGTGCATGGGCTTGTCTGAATGCAAAAGTGGGCGGAGCTTAGTGTCTGAACGCTCTCAGCGGGAATCTGTCACGACCAGGTTGCTGGTCATACACAGATCGTTCAATGTATGGGTTTGTCTGCCGATATAACTTAGCTATCGCGCGCGTCTCCTCTAGAGATGATGCCATGTCTTCTCGAGACAAAATCTTTGTTCAGGCTGAAATCGGTGCGGAGATCGTTCATACTGTATGAATAGTGTGTGTGTGGGTCGATAACGACAATCTTTCAGACAATCGTTCAGTGTATGGGGTGGTCTTGGCCTACGGCTCTGCCCTCTGTTCACCGCCTGAGTGATGCTCACTTGTCCTTATAGCACTGGCCAATCGCAGTGTTATAGTAATTTTGGATCACCGAGCCCTTCTCGCATTCGAAGAAAACTTGCTCTGCGACGTTGTAGCCAGCTTCGCTAGCTTGGGTCCCTGTCGAGGTTTTCACACGCCAGTCTGTTTTAGTGGTCAGAAATCGAGAGAAAAGTTGTAGTAAGTATAACTGGTTTTGGGTGCATTGGCGCCTTGATAGACACAGACACACACACACACACACACACTCATAGTTACATTTACGTATTGATAAACTACAGGCAAACATGCACTCATACAGTGTACCTCAAAATAAACTTACAAACATGTGTAAACTGCACAAAGGTCTATACACACGCGCGCGACAGCATTGTCATACGCCTAACACACACATACATACAATATGTATGTATGTATGTGTACTACGCCTAACACACATACACAAAGCGCAGAACATTTATTGAAAATACATTAATAATAATAATAATAATAATAATAATAATAATAATAATAATAATAATAATAATAATAATAATAATAGCACGAGTCTTCGAATGGAGAAACAAATCCACAGTTATGTAAATGTGCATGTATTTAAATTTAAAACTTTAAGGATAGCTTTTGGGAATCTGTTCGGTTCCCCTTATCAATCTGATTGATAAGGGGAACCGAACAAAGCTATCCTTAAAGTTTTAAATTTAAATATAGGTACATTTACATAACTGTGGATTTGTTTCTCCAATAAAAAAAATAAAATAATAATAATAATAATAATAATAATAAATAATAATAATAATAACAATAATAATAATAATAAGAAGAAGAAGAATAAGAAGAGTAGGAGGAGGTCTGAAATGAGAGACTAACCAAATAGACCTATACATAGTGCGCGACAGCATTGTACTATGTTTAACACACACAAAGCTCATAGCGCTTACTGTAAACATTAATAATAATAATAAGAAGAAAGAAGAGGCATGAAATGAGTGACTAACCATATGCCGAATCCGCCAGTGGCTGAGTGAGCATTCCGAGGCTGTTGGCCAATTGGTACAGAGGATTGCGGCTGCCTCCGTGGATCCACTCCGCTCCGTCCTCTACCAGAATGGAGCCTGATTCGACCCAAGGGATGCACGTTAATATGTTTCACAGCACGTGTAAACGGCACTTCGCTATGTAGATTCATTTATATGATGTTAATTTAATTTCATTTACTCCTTTTCTTCACTTTTGTCTCACCTTGCCTGTATGTCTTCACTCGTCCTCCGAGGTAGTCCTGTGCCTCGAGGATCACTGCATTTGTCACCTGTTCCTCAAGCAACTTCTTCATGGCACTCAGTCCAGAGATGCCACCTCCTACGATAACCACATCCTTGTTGATGGCGCTGCCAATCCTTTTTGAATAAATAAACAGTTAAATAAAGGAATATAAAATGTGAGCAGCTGAGGAGTTTTGCCAATGGCCTGAAGTTCTCCAAAGAATATTTATCTGGGCATCTTAACTCTGACGTAAAATTGTCATCAGGTGGCCATATTAGATTTCTGAACGGCTTGAGAAAAAGAAAAGTCAAATAAGTCTGCAACTCAAACCACTTGTGCTAATGATTCGAAGCTTTCCACAGAATAAGCCATATTTTGTACATATCGGATTTTTAAAATAATTAATAAATAAGACTTGCTTTTGGGTGCAAGAAAAAAACTAGTACCCCACGGTCTCATATCCAAAACTGTAAAGCCCGCCACTATCGTTCAGTTATGCCTGCACAGTTATACTGCACAGTCGGCCTGTGCAGTTGTTACTGTGCAGGCATAACTGAACGTTAGTGGCGGGCTTAACGGAGGAAGAAGTTTGAAATCATTCATTAACTGTGAACACCTTTAGCCTTGCCATAACTCAAGTGCTTGGTAGCAATTTAATTTGTTAATGACCTTGAGATAAAATATAAAATGTTGCCGTTTCTGTTAGAAAAGTCAGGTCCTTTGGGGGGGGGGGGGAAACACACACACACGCACGTAGCTTATAGCACGGGCCCCCGAGTAAGCTGGAGGTCGGATCAGGCCTTGGTTTTAATTGGTTCCCTACATGAAAACTAAGCGTTTTTCCTAACTTGTTCGTTTTCTTTACAGTTATCAAGGATATAGCAGTTACTATTTCTCTCTCCTATTCGCTCAGTTTTTATTAAAATTTACAACCCATAATAATCAACTGATTTGATTTTTTTTGCATCTTTCAACGTTTTTTTTTTATCTTGGAAAGCTTCGCCATTAACACGTATCGAGTGTAATTTACCTCTACACATAGTCAGGTAAAGGCCGTCAGCAGGGGTGATTCTATGCGAAAATAGAAAGGAAGGGAAGGCGGAAACAAGCAAATAGACAAATTTCGAAGTAAATGTGGGATAAGGTGGCCTCAGTGGTGTTACACACAAAAAATATTTCTTCGTATTTACCAGTTACTGTAGCCTCCCGTGATCACGTCACATGGGTGAGCAGCCTCTGTAATAAGAAATTATTATTATTATTATTATTATAACTTTCATTTACATGACTGAATCACACACAAAAAAGTACTCTAGGTATCACAATTGGGTGTTGAACTTCTCAAATAAATCTTATAGTCAATCAAACCAGAAAAGTTCAATTTGTGATTAGAAAAAAAAGAAGTCTTGAATGGGATTAGAAATTGCATTTACAGTTGCTACTAAAAATGCATATATATAATATATATATATATATATATATATATATATATATATATATATATAATATATATATATATATATATATGATATATATATATATATATATATATATATATATATATATATACATATATATATATATATATATAATAACAAATAAAGGTTTTTTTGCCACGTAGGAAAAAATGAAAAGCGAGATAGCCGAGTACTTTCGGTCCTATTCGGCTATCTCGCTCTTTCATTTTTTCCTTCGTGGCAAAAAAACCTTTATTTATACATAGCATCACGTTTTATGAAATAGGCTAGACAGGACAGAGTGACAAAGATACTAACGAACAGATAGGACCTTAATATCAAATATAAAACGCAAAACTGCGTCAAGATAGGGGCTAATGATGCAAAGAATGTCGGTGGGTTCGATGCCCTGCTGATGACTATAAAGCCTGTTTAACTAGTCTAACTCAAACTGTCCTATTTGTTACAATATCCTCTTCCCAGCTGGATATTTAGGACAAAGATTTGGGATAAGGTTGATGGGTTCCTTAAACTGCTCTAACGTATGATCTTTGGGACATTAGCCAAGCTTTTGGCAATCCCGATCACCCAACCAAGCGCTGAACAGACCCAACAGCCGCTAAATTATTATCGACGTTGGCTAGTGTAGCGCGCAGCATTTCCGAGCATGACTGCCGATGCGTCTTACAACAAAATTGCTACTATGACAAAAATAATTTCGGCAAAGGTACGACAAGAGATGCGCTTCTCGCCAGAGGCTGTTTTGTGACAGAATTTACGAACAAGGAGGACACTTCTAGAGACAAAAGTGTCACAGTTTATTTCAATACGCAGAGAGAGAGAGAGAGAGAGAGAGACTCATACACACAACTTCAAGGGCATAGACGCAGTGGTGTCAAACACCTCCACTTCTTGGCCGTGGATGCTAAAAACTACCTCTAAACGACCTGATCAGAAGCACGGAAGAAGCTCACCAAAATTATAGCTATTTGAAGCCTGTGGTCGCTGAAGCAGTGTGAATCACAATGCAGAAGCTTCTCTGAATATTAAGGCGTCCCCAGAACTTGGAGAAGTGACGCTTCAAGGAGAATCATGATCATGGTGTGTGACTTTTTTTTTTTTTTTTTTTTTTTTTATTATTCTTTCGGCTTTTAAGGATCTTGTATTATAGTCTTCCGGTTTTAGACTGCTCATCCGTGTGCTTAGAGTTACTCGTATACAGTAGATCCATTGTAATTCCAGCATAGCTCTGAATAGTCACATGAGTTAACTGATGAAATAGCTGTCGGTATTAACTATGAATCAGTTTCAAAAAGACTCATCTCTTCCTGCAAAGTTTTTACTCTCGAAGAAGAAATATGGATATTAGCATGGTCTATAATACTGAATGTCAATGGTACATATATATTCAACACACACACATGCGTTCTCTGTATCTCTCGCGTTTACGTACAATAGGATCGTAATTTACCCCTGACCAAGGTCTATAGAGTAGTACGCAGTAGTATTTACTGCTTCCGGAATGACACATTCAACTTCGCTTTTACTTGTCTATAACTACAGACATGCATAAGTCCATGTATACGTACATGTGTAATGTGTAACATGCATATCTTCATGGATATACGTAAGCAAGGCGGAATACCACAAACAAATATACTAATTTATATGCGGATAAGGCAACGCTTATAAAATCAGTCAAGAGAAGGCGAGAGAACAATTGTTCTCTCCTCACCGGCGCAGAAAGATTAGTGTGACGTGGAGACTCATTATCAAAGCAATCATAATTTTCATTATCTTTTCCTGCACCGGATACTTACAGGGCTACCTACGACTGTCATTGAACGAGCTGATGACTGAAAATATAGATACTTTTCTCAAAGTCTGCTGATTCGTGAGAGAGAGAGAAAAAAAAATGAATCTCATTAAACACGCAGATCAAGCAAATACGCTAACTGTGAGCAGAATAACGTTTGTCAACAAGACTAAGCGCCTTCAGAATACCTGCTATCCAAAACAAGACGCCAAGAAGAAGAGGCAGCAAAAACAGCGATGGCAATCCTAGACCCATCTTCCCGGCCAACGACTCTTCCACTCGCTGTCAAAAGACTGACTAATTGCTTGGGCGAGGTTGAGGAGCGGTGCTACAGAGCAGACGAGCAAACACACACGTTGTCAGTTGATGATCCAGGAACACCGGTCTGCATCACCGGTCCACCAATCATGACCATGACGCTATGCTCGTGTATATATGCCGTACGTCACCCAATCTTTGAAATCCGCATCTAGCCGGATGAAACTGGCGTATTCAGTGGCGTGTTAATAATAATACGGATATTGCGCGTTTTGGAAAATGTGAAAATTGATACAGAGTCGGAGAGCGCTGTATAGTGCTTTTTGTCTCCACTTCTTTAAAAGGGGACAACTTTACGCCCTTCCGTTCTCTCTTTTGTTTCAATGCTATCTCTCTCTCTCTGTACGTATATAAAATTATGATTATTATCAACAAAAAAAACAGGAACCCTTTTATTCACATGGATCAAGCCCACCAAAAGGGGCCACTGACGTGAAATTGAAGCTTCCAAAGACTATTAAAGTGCTCATTAGAAAGAAGTTCCAGAAGGTAATGGGATACAGAAAGAGCAGATACACTATTACAGGAGGAAAACAAATAAACAAATTAATAAATAATTTGAACCAAATGTAAGTAGCTACATTGTCAAAATGCAAGAATTGTATGAAGGTAGTAATGCAATGCATTTTCTCTGGAAGTTTTGAATTTCCAGTTGCATATCCTCTGGGAAGCTGTTCCACAGTCCAACGGTGTCAAAGGTCCTCTGGAACTGAGAAGTTTCACAACGAGGCTGAACATTGACTGCATACTGGTGCTTCTGCTGTTCAGCGATTCTGGTTGCTCTTGGCGGGAAAAAGGGATCACGTGTCATTCGTGAATGTGAAAGAACTCTGTTGAAATACACTTTATGAAAAATTGAGAAATAAGAGAACATCCGTCGATGGTCCCAGTCATAACTGCCAATGTTAGGAAACAGAAGCCTATGCCACCTCGAGCCGCTCTATCTAAAAGCTACGAATCTCTGGCATGATCCCATCAACAGCAACTCGCTGCTGCCTATATCTGTTAGGAAATCTTGAAGTACACCTAAAACATATCCACTCACTCCAAGATTCTGAAGTTTCTTTGTGATTTACTAAATCGAAAGCAGCACTGAAACCTGTTTGAATTACACTACACTCAAAACCCTTATGGAGATTCTCTTGCAAATGGCATGTCAAACATAAAAGAACAACGCAGGTACCTAACTGCTTCATGTATGTTTATGCCTCAGTGGCGTGGTCGGTATGGTGTTGGTAACCGCGAATTCGATTCTCGGGCATTCCATTGAGGAGTGAGAGATGTTTATGTCTGGTGATAGGAGTTCACTCTCGGCGTGGCTCGGAAGTCACGTAAAGCCGTTGGTCCCGCTGCTGAATAACCGCTGGTTCCATGCAACGTAAAAACACCAAACAAACAAATTCTGTATACATATTGACTATCAGCTAAAAATCCTTTAGATCCACCCCCATCTTGAATTGACAATTCAAGATGGCGGTGTTAGATCCCACATACTCACACTGTGACTTAAAAATTAGTTTTTCTGGAACTTTGCGTAGCACAGGTAGAATAGAAGCTGGCATGTAGTTACTGCAGTCTGCAAATATGACATTCTCTGGAACACGCACTGTATTACTAAAATTGTGTTCATCCGCAAATATACTACGTCGACGCAAAAATCTATAGAATCTACCAATCTCGGAAGACAACACACTAGAAACTTTTCTTAAGAACAAAGGGAAGAAGCCGTCATGATCGTCTTCTATATACCTTGCTCCACCCTAGCTATCAATATTGTCACGAATTTTCTTCTTAACATTCAAGGCCCATTAAAAACACTCTGGTTTAATGCTATAAGGGCTATATTTCGGTGGACTAACTTCCACCCTTGAAGTTAGTCCACCAAAATATAGTCCTTAGCTTTAAACCAGTGTTTTAATGGGTCTTTTATACTTGAGACGTATCCTGTTTTAACAAAAGAATTTTACACACACACAATTATATATATATATATATATATATATATATATATATATATATATATATAGATATATTATATATATATATATAATATAATTACAGTCACAGAGAAAGTGAAGCATTGGGTATATAACGCCGACCGGTTTCATCTTTATAGGTTAGATATTTTGCAGAGGACCGATATGCAGTAGTCAAAATTTACAATATGTATATTCCGGAGGGAAAGTGAAGCCGAACATACAAACAGATTAATACAAAAATTTCACACCTGTTCAGAAGGGTACGGAAGGGAGGGAGGGGCAACAGCAGAAAAATCCATTAGCGTTTGACGTCAGAACCCTATTTACAAATCTGCTTACCTTTGCAGGTGTTGTCACACCTGCTCTTGGCCTATTCATATCAATGATAAAAAGCCTCGGCAACATTTGGATTTTAAAAAAACGAATTGATTTACACTTCATCAGCGCGTCCAATTAGACACTCTAGGTTGAGAATGTCTATGATTTAGTGTGCATAAATAAGTAAGCGCGTGGGTGTCAGGATATGCGTCGATACTTGAAATTTATCACGCGGTTGCAACCCCGCTCGTCGTTGCGGCGAGGGGGAATAAGACTAGACTCCCTTTGTATTGCAATTGCACTGCAACAACTCTCCCTCTCTTGCAAGGTATGCAATACTGTAGTACATGATGATGAAGAAACCTACGTTGATGTCAGCGTAAACATTCATTTTAAAAATATATATACAACGAGAACTTTCGAGAACCTGCTCGATTCTCCTCGTCAATCTGAATTACATGGAGAAGCGAACAGGTTCTCGAAAGCTCTCTTTTTTATACATATTTTTAAATATCTATTTGAACTTATATTAATGCAGATTTCTTCATCGTCATCTTCGTGACTCGTGTGATTATGAGTTCTATGAACTGAACATACTGCCATACCAATTGATAGTTCTTCGTATTTCTGCAATAACGTCGCAGCAAAGCAGTGAGAATTAGGACAGCGTTTACATATATTGCACCACGTTGTGCAGGCATGTGGTTGCAATCGTAACATCATATTGTGTAGTATGTGATAATATGCAATGTTCTTCCATAGGCTGATATATGAAAATGCCAACTCTTAGTTGAATTCAACCATGCTATGAATGCAAAGCCAATCTAACTTTACCAATGCTATGTATGTTAGGTAAAGCTACAGTTGCCTGCAGTCTGGGCTATGCTATGCTAAGACCTGCACGATGCTTTAAGGCGCAAGAATGCTGGCCTAAACAAACTTTTGTATTACAGTGAACCAGTTGTAGAAAGAAAGGAGTTCTAGAAGGGAACAGTTATACAAGGGACCAAATTAAAAATAAGAGCAAAAGCAAGTGTAAATCCCAAGAAACTACAGAACTAGTTTCTACGCCACATTCACCAAAACATGAAGAGTCATAAGTCTTCGACCTCGAGGACCAGTTGCAGTTAAGTAAAAGATATCTTGTATTTTACATTAGCTTAAGCCGAGACTAGTATTGGTGTTTACATCCATAGCCTATTATAGACTGGTACGTAGTAGATAGGTGTACATAGCGCAAACGTCGTGCTACCAACGTTGGGCTATGGATAGCCTAAGAATGTCTACAAAGGAATTTACAAATAAAATAAGCTGATACTCATATTCTTACGAAAGCTTTCTTTGAACGAACTAGTCTCTATAATGTTTCCTTCCGGTATGTTATCGGAATAAACTATTGATTATAATTAATGATAGTTTTCAGTAACGTGCACAAAAGTTACCCTGTTCGCCTGTGCATCTCTTATAGATTTTTTATGCTGTACTGTTCTACTTTCCAACGGCTCCCTGGTTTGACCAGTATAAACCGTGTACATCAAATTCAATGAAGCCCTGTAGCATTGGGAAAACACTGGGAAATAGAAGAGAGTAGTACAAATAATGTATAAGATATGCACAGGTGGAACAGTGGGACTTTTGCACACATTTAGAGTAAACAATCACTTGGACAGAGGCAAAAACAAGTTTAAATTCCAATAACGTACTGGAAAGAAACATTACTTGGTTCAGTTTCATCAAAGATAGCTTTTGTAAGAATGTGAATATCAGTCAGGGGATGTGTTAACTCGATTGAAATATGTAAAATGTGTAGATTTTCAGCTTGATTTTAAAAGAAATATGTAAAAAGTATAGATTTTCAGCTTGAATCTCAAAATAAAAATGTAAAAAGTACAGATTTCCAACTTGAATTTCAAAATAAAATTGCAAAAAGTATAGGTTTTCTGCTTGAATTTCAAAATTACAATGTAAAAATTATAGATTTTCAGCTTGAATTTTAAACGAAATATGTAAAATGTATACATAGATTTTGAAAAAAAAAAAAAAAAAAAAAAACGATAGACGAGGGCAAAAGGTGTGAAGCCATCCAGACAAATAAACAAAATTGTAAACAAAGAACATCCAACCTGCTAGCCGTGAATATTACATTCGTTTGTACGGCTCCTCAAGCGCGCGCGCGCACACACACAATATATATATATACACACACATACATACAAATATATATGTGTATATATATATATATATATATATATATATATATATATATATATATATATATATATATATATATCTCTTATATATACATATATATATATATATATATATATATATATATATATATATATATATATATATTGAGAGAGAGAGAGAGAGAGAGAGAGAGAGAGAGAGAGAGAGAGAGAGAGACGAAAACAAAACAAAGGAAGAACGGAAGGGCGTAATATTGTCCCCAAAGAGGTGGAGACAATCCCACTAATATTGTGCTCTTCGGTCCAGCGTATCCGTTTCTACCGTTTCATGCAAGGAAAATTTTTAAACATACGCTGTAGCAGTTGTATCCAGTGTCTTCCTGCTGGATGTAGAATTCAAGGACAGAGCTGAGGACTCACCGCTGTTCCTACATCAACTGGAGTCTTTTCACCTCATGGGAAAGGGAGTCACTTGTCGCTTGGACCCCAAGTTTACCTCGAGTCGGCGCCAAGATGGGACCCGGGTGGCCATCACAGTCGCTGGTGCTACCTCTTCTTGGATTCTTGCTTGGGATCGCAGGTACGCTGAGCAGTTTCTCGGTCTCCTTATAGATACATGCTTGATCCAAGTTTACATTCCGGTTAATTCTCTCTCTCTCTCTCTCTCTCTCTCTCTCTCTCAAATATGCCGTGTATCTGTGAAGGATCTTTCCTAGTTCGTCACCGTCGTCAGGTCCATGGGTCTATATACATAGGCCTATCTCCGTTTGGATATTATCACTAGTCTGTTACGTAAAAGAGAGCATATGCAATAACGGGAAGATAAATACAAATAAAATAAAGTACATGTCTAAAAAACATATTTCTGACAAAACTGGAGACGACTGAGCATCATAAAACATATATCGTTTGTTTTGGGTTTCAACTTTCAACCAGTTTTGAGCTGTCACTGGCTTAAGCCAGCACGCAGTGGGCACCCACGCTTCAAGTTGGCCCTTGAGTGCGGTCAAGTGTTAAACGGTATAAAAAGCCTGGCGTGGACTTCTGGACGCTGACAAACCAAAACAGAGGTGAAGTCTAACTTATCTGAAGTGGATGAGAGGCACTTTGCAAAGAGTAGGGAGAACCAGGACCTTAAAATATAATGGATCCGCATATCAATGTGACTTTTTTTCCTGCCCCCAGAACATCTAGAAACGGCGCGCTGATTTATTATTATTATTATTATTACTATTATTATTATTGTTGACTGCAATTGCCAACCAACTTTCACGGCAAAACTAAAAATAACGGTTCCCATTTCCATAGAAGCTTTGAAGAGGTTGTGAAGGAGAGAGAGAGAGAGAGGCTCGCGTTATCAGTACTGCGAAGTTGCATACAGTTTGCGGTTGACAAACGAAAAGCCTCTATGACTATGTGGTAATCCTAACCACACCCAAAATCATTGTATTAGTATCATATCTCTCTCTCTCTCTCTCTCTCTCTCTCTCTCACTCTCTCTCTCTCTCTCCCACATTACAGCCTGTATGTATCCTGCACAAAAAACATTCCGAATGATACCTTTCTGGATCATAAGTTCCCGCGGATACCAATCTTCCGGTTATATATATATATATATATATATATATATATATATATATATATATATATATATTGTGGTAAAATTTCCGAGAACCTGCCTATTAATTCTTTCTGTTATGGTGGTCGAACACTACGAAAAACGACTGACAAAGACAAGGAATCCGGGAAGCTCTTAATAAACTGTCAGAAATGCTTGCTTCTTCTGGTCCTAGAATGCGACATGATGCAGACACTCTTGCAACAAGAGCAATGAAGAATGTCTGGTATGAAGTCTTAGACTTAGGCAACAAGAGTTGGGTCATATAGCACTTCCCAGAGTCAAAGTTTGACTCTGATACTCCTCTCCGGCAGGAGAGGAATACGCGAGCCAGACAGGACCAGACCAGCACCAAGGTTTTCTTGGTTTTCTTTTATGGCCACATACCAGCGACGTCACAAATATGCGCAGTAACGCTGAGACGGTCTGACCTGTACAGAGGAAGTTGAACTCACACACTTCCTCTGTACAGTTGTATCTGGGTTGAACCGGCTTTCTTCGCTGCTTCTCCCTTCTCTCCGAATCACTCAGTCTTCAACTTTTTAGTCTAGCAGGTGCTTTTTAAATTGCTTTCATTTTATGTATGTTTTTTGTATATTTATTGAGACTCTTAAAGTCAAAGTTATGTTTCATGTATTTTAATTTGTATTGTTTCTCTTTTAGCCTTGATGATGTAACTATGTGTTACGAAACGCGTCGGTAATAAATGTACTATCACCTGATGACCGGCTATCTCCTTGTCACCCTGTCCTTCCATATTTATATATATATATATATATATATATATATATATATATATATATATATATATATATATATATATATATATATATATATATATATATATATATATTGGAAGGTCAATGCAAGCCTGCTATTTACTACATATTAACACCCAACTTTGCCAATTACCTCATATCTTCTATAGACTTCAAGAGTAAAACTTCAAAGAAAAGGATGAAAAACACTCCTATGTTACTCAAGTATTGAAATCCCACAGCTGTTTAAACCATTAACACACGACAGATTAAAACAAGAACCTAAAAAGGCATGACCAGACCTCCAGCTTATTGGGGCACGTGCTAAAATTTACAGTCAAATAGAGCGTTGTTTCACCAGTGAATATCAAAATAAATACGCTTTATTAGAAATAATTCTTCTGTACTGAATAACATGCACATTACTTATTTTTTACATTTTCATTCTAATAAACCAATCATAAATATCCTATCCTAAAATTCCTGTATCTTCAACTCAATGCAAAAACCTCTTTCAGACCTTTTTAGGCTTTTCCATAGGGCTTTCCTATCCCCCACCCCTCGCCCTCAAGACGAACAACAACAACAAGTAGTTTGTAGGCTTAATGCCCGAGCAAGCCAAAATAGGAAAATAGCAAAAATGTCGCAGATCTGCATAATCGTTCTCCCTGAAGCGTCAATTCTCCAAGCTCTGGGGACACCTTAACACTCAAGCTTAAAAGGCTGTCACAGTGTATAATTCTCACTGCTCCAGCGACCACAAGCTTCAAATAGCTATAGTATAATTTTGGCAAGTCCCTCCCGTGTCTCTGATCAGGTCATTTAGAGGTGACTCTCTCTCTCTCTCTCTCTCTCTCTCTTCCGAAGTCATCTAGATTATGAAAATGTTGTCTCTAAAAGTGTCGTCCTTGAATGATGATGACACAACAGAGCCTAAGAGAGATGAGCACATACGGGTCTGGTCAGCGCCTGGATGGGTGATTAATAAATCCAGACGCTGCTGGCGAATGTCTCCAAGATCAAACGATATAGAGCAGTTTGTGGGGAGGCCATCATGACTTTTTTTTCCCCAAATCCTTGCTCGAAACTGGAATTGGAATTTGCGCTAAAAGGGAAACACAGAGTCAATAGGAGGAAGACCTCGCAGTTCCTTTATGATACAACTGTTGGGAGAGGGTGGAAAGTTAGCTGGAGAAAAGACAATGTGAGCGGAGGTACAGTAAAAGGCAGGAAAAGGGTTACAGTGAGGTGCACAGACGGTTACGGTGTCCATATCCTTAGCCTACAGTTGGAAGAAGGATACTGTCATATATATAGGACATTTTGCTGTAGATTAATTGAAAAGGCCCTTTCCCAAACACACGCGTATACGCAGCCTGTAAGAGCTAAACAGTGCGTAACAATGGTCCGTGCTACGCACATAAGCGTAACTCTAGATACAGGCGAACACACGTGCGATTGCGTTCTTATCAGCGTGGCAATCAGTAACAATCAGCGATATATATCCAGTGGGTGTTTGAATCAGTTTCCAGTGTCATTTATCTGTCGTAACGATCGTGCCGTTTCCTGTCCTCTTTGGTAGGCTCAAACAGCCATGTCGATGGTTGACAATACGACGACAACAGCAAATCCGGGTACGAATTGACTGCATTGTGTCTTATCTTTTAATGTCTTATTCTTTTGTGTTTTCTTCCGTTTTTTCAAATGTTGCAAGCGCGCAAAACACACACACACACACATATATATATATATGTGTGTGTGTGTACACATAATATATATCTATATATTATCTACATACATACATACATATAAATAAACATGTAAACACATTTGAAATTTCCAAACACAACCCAATATTTAATTTTTGCATTTCAGCTGCTTAACTCAAATATAATTAATAATATTAATACTAATAATTTTCTTATTACAGAAGCATCTCACCCATGCGACGTGATCAGAGGAAGCTACAGCGACTGGTAAATACGAAGAAATATAAATTTTTTGTTTGGCGTAACACCCCTTTGGCCATCTTATCCCACATTGACTTTGGAATTCGCCTACTTGCTTCTGTTTTCCCCGATTCCTTCAACCTTCCCTCTTCTCTAAGGGAGGTTTTTGGGAATCCAATTTCTGCTTCTTTTATTTTTTCTTTTTATTAATTTATTTTTCCTCCCCTTCTTTTTTCTTCATCAATTACCCCTCCCGGAGGCCTCCGTGTCAAAATGTGTAATGGAGAACTACATTCAAATCGAGTTAATAGCAAAGTTGTTTTATTAACGAAAATAAATACTACATTTAACGGTAATAAAAATACGAGAGAGAGAGAAAGAGAGAGAGAGAGCTGTGTGTTATATTCTCCGACCTTTGTGTTATCTTGAAACAACGAAATGTATTATAATTTTTTTTTTATTTCGAACAAATGTATTGTTTTTTTTTTCAAAGAGCGTTAAATGTATTCTACGGTATTTGTACAGGTTAAAAAAAATTAACAATGTTTAAATGGAATTTTTCAATAATCTCATAAACTATCCTACAGGTGCCTTATCGTATATTCACATACTAATCTATATAGATTTAAGTATATCTTAGTTTAACTAATATATATAAAAAAATATCCTTTCAATAAAAACCAAGGGCATCCACTTCTATTCTGAACCCTGAACGGAAAATGTAGTTAGTTAAAAAGCGATAATCTTTTACTACATCGATATCTTTTATCTGATATCAAAGCATTTTATTGCTCTCAGATTTTCTAGCTTAGCGCCCTCAGCTCAATTCTCAAACTTATAAAACAACATTTTATGGCTTACTCGAGGAGTAAGCCTACAAACTACTTTGTTGTTGTTCTTGTTGGGGGGTAGGGAAGGTCTATGGAAGAGCATAAAAAGGTCTGAAAAATGTTTCGCGTCGAGTTAAAGATACAGGAATTTTAGGATACGATATTTATGATTTATAAATGAAAGTGTTAAAAATAAATGATGTTCATGTTAAACAGTACGGAATAATTATTCCTAATATAATACAGAGTATTTATTTTATTTTTTGTTGGTTAAATAACGCACTAATTTAGCATAGATTTTACGCACACGTGCCCCGTATAAGCTGGTATGGCCACTAGCGTCGTGACATGCTGCTCAGATGTTGCTAGTTTGCGCCTCACCCAAGGCGATGAAAAAAACTACTGGCTCTGTACCCATGATCAGTTACTGCTGCGGTGGGAGGATGAAACCAACATTCTTTGGAAGCTTGAATTTCAAGTCAATGGCCCCGTAGGCTTGTTCCATGTGAATAAGTTTCATTTACCGAAACATAATAATAATAATAATCATAACGGTGATCAGAAAATGATATGACAACCAGGAAACCATGTTATAGAAAATCCTTGTTTCTGAATAGTATGTTTCGCAAAGGGAGTTTAGAGTTAGAAAATGTTTTTTACTAATTTCTTCTTCTTCTTCCACTGGTCTTGAAGCTATGGATGTGAGACGATAAGCTCGAGGTTTTATCACGACAGTGAATAAACTAATACGAACCCAAAAATAGGAGTATTTTTTGGAAAATCCAAGGCGTACAAGTGGGGCCAATTCTCCGGAAAGCTTCGAAGCATTTACCAAAAGTGGTTTGAGTTGATAGACTTTTCCAAATGTATTTTCTTTTTCTCACACCTGCCAAAAATCTAAGATGTCCAATTAAATGATCCTCTTAACAGGACTTTAGACTATTCGCAAAACGTCTTTGAATTTGTCAGTTGACTTAACAACTTCTGCCATCTTTTTCCTTAGTTCTATACATTTTATATTCCTTCATTTATTTATTTATTTATTTATTTATTTATTTATTTATTTATTATTTATTCAAAAAGGATTGGCAGCGCCATCAATAAGGATGTGGTTATCGTAGGAGGTGGCATCTCTGGACTGAGTGCCATGAAGAAGTTGCTTGAGGAACAGGTGACAGATGTAGTGATCCTCGAGGCGCAGGACTACCTCGGAGGACGAGTGAAGACATACCGGGAAGGTGAGACAAAAGTAATGACAGTGGCTAAAGGGAAATAAAACTGTCATTTCTCCCGGTAAAAATGAAAGCTGCAAAATGAAGTTCCTTTTAACAGTGCTGTAATAAATCTTAACATGTATCCCTCGCCCCATACAGGCTCCATTCTGATAGAGGAAGGAGCGGAGTGGATCCACGGAGGCCGCCGGAATCCTCTGTACAAGTTGGCTGACAGCCTCGGGATGCTCACCCAGCCGCTTGAAGATTCAGAATATGGTCAGTACCTCATTTCTTCTTCTTCCTTAAAGTTCGTATAAGAAGCACTTTGAGCTGGTGCATGAAAGGACATTGCAGTGCACTCGTGTGTGTGTGTGTGTGTGTGTGTGTGTGGTGTGTGTGTGTGTAGCCATACGTGTAGTTTAAACATTCACATTTATGTTTGAGTGAGGTACATCTGTACGAGTGGGCATGTTTGTCTCTAGCGTATTAATACCTAAATGCCTCTGTGATAGTGTGTGAGGGTGTGCATCGAGGTGTTCAAAACCATTTCTTCCTCTCTAATGACTTTTCATTTTCCTTTGAATTCTATAAAACTACAGACTGGCGCTTGAAAACCTCGGGAGGGGATGAAGCCAGCGAAGCTGGATACAGCGTCGCCGAAGAAGTGTTCAACCAGTGTGGGGAGAGTTCGGCTCTGCAAGGTTACTACGACACTGCCCATGGCCAGTGTTTCCTGGACAGGTGAGCCTTAATTAAGAGGTAAACAGGTATGAAGGGGAGGACCTTCTCTATTGTATATTAGACCTAACTGTAATCAATCCTGGTCGTTTATATTATATAAATGGTCCATTTGGTATTCAATTTAAATGCGGTTGCCTATAATATCGTTAAAATTTAGTTATTCATCATTCCTCTCTGCCTTTTCATCAGTCTATCTACCTGATATGGAATAAGCACCTGAAAGCATTGGTATATATATATATATATATTTTTACATATGAGCCGGCTTCGTTGTGACCCAAATATGTAAAGAAAAATATTTTAGGGAAAAATGCAGAATAACTTACCTTAAAAGGTTTGCTTTGGGTTAGATTACTCTATAATAAGGTCGCCATTGAAAGCCCAGCTGATTAATTTACATTATACATTTATTTACACAAGGCCATTGAATGGCCTGGAGAAAGAGTAAATGCAGCTTGTCCACACGGGGACCAATCTTACCTCTTACGAGGGGAGAGCTGACTAAAATAAGATTCACGTAAATACTGGCTTTCAAAATTATTCATATTATCTGGCATTAAGGCAGCACTTGCGAAGAGACTTGAACACGTGACTCAGCCGATCTGTCAGTGGACCCTTGTAGAAATTGGCGTCGGCTTTGTCTGAGGTCTGGGCGCGTCAGTCACGCCGTGGTAGGCCTAATGGAAGGCTGGTTGGGCAGGACTTGTGTCCCAGGTCACAGACTCAAGTGGACTGAGGCCGAATGCATGTGTGATTCATGGGTGTTGGGGGTCAGCTTATCCCCCTACCGGCGGCATTCCTGGAAACATAGCATATCGCCAGCGAGAAGTTCACAGGATAAAAGATCTTAGGAGTAGGCCTACGAAGAACCTAGCTACCTACACACTCCCTTTTGGGATATGTCCCTAAGGCCTGAGTTTGTTTCCTGCCTAAATCAGCTGATATTAGGGTAAACATGGCTGCTCATTTAGAAATAAAATAAATTAATACCTGCTGGGAAGACGAGGTGATTAATATTTGTAACAATATATATATATATATATATATATATATATATATATATATATATATATATATATATATATATATATATTGCCCTCAAGTATCGCGTTGTCATCTTGAATAGAACCTCATGATGATCTATTCATTTCTGTCAACAGGTTCGAGAGTTTGTACGATGATGGCTCAACTTCGCCAGAAGAGAAGAACGCTTGGCTGCATTATCTCAACATGGTAAATGGCAGAGAGAGAGGAGAGAGAGAGAGAGAGAGAGAGAGAGAGTATAGTGTAGTGTACGAGTTAGGGAACCTGCATATATTATACAGGTACTCCAGATATGGTAGGGTTCCAGGGTAACCTGTAGGTGGGAGGGTGGCAGTGGGTTGTCAAAGATGGATAAAGTGGATACGATTTTGTAGAGGGGGATGTACATAAGTAGAATGAAAGAAAGGGCTTGACGAATGTGCACAGCATTGCAGAGATGCAGTATTTTAAATCCTGTGGGTTTTTGTTTTTATGTAGACTGGAATATAATGTAATCAAACCTAACCTAATCGAAGCTTATAACCTATCTCTACCATAATTGTCATATCAACACACTGTTAATCTAAAGCAAAGTTTTACCAACAAATAACAAAACAAGAGACTGAAAACTGATATGGCATTTGCAAAGTTACTCATGTGTCAAATGGGACAGGTTTGTGAAGATGAAATCTTCACTTTACGTATGATGTCCTTTTTCACTTTAGGGCATTCACTTCTTAAGTCTTTTGCTTTATAAGTTAAGGGTTTCTTTAGGCTTGTTCTTTGTGAAAATTCATTCATATTTTCCCTGAGATCCATAATGCTACATGAAGCACGTGCTCAACATTCAAGTTGGTTGGTAATTGACAGAATTTTGCTAATGAATAACAATATTGATTCAAATCTTATTCTTGCCTAGTGATTGACAAAGGCTGTTAGTCTTTTTTGTCTGATATTCAATGGGTTTGCTAGTCTTTCTTGCCTAATAATCAATCGACCTGCAGTCTTTCTTACCTAATACTCAATTGACCTGCAGTCTTTCTTGCCTAATACTCAATTGGCCTGCAGCCTTTCTTGCTTAATACTCAAAGGTTCTGAGAGTTTCTTGCCTAATAATGCACTGTCACCTACAGTGGGCGCTGAGAGACGGAGGCGTCAACGACTGGATGGAACAGTCAGCAAGAGATGTGGATCAGTTCATAGCCTATGGAGGCGAAGACAAGCTGAACCAGTGGAGCCAGGGATACGATGCTCTCACCAATTACCTCAAGGTATTTTCAACCTTTTATTGTCTTATATCCTCTCATTTGCATTCGTCATAATTAAAAGCTTTTTAAAATAATCTCAAATAACAACATCCTGTTGTGTAGTTGTTAAATATCTTCAGGTTCTGTTATCTGTGATTATCTCAGTGTCAGCACCAATATTACAGGTACCATCGTTTTTAATTATCTCAGGGTATTGAAGTTTTAATTATAATTGAATAAACAAATAGGTACATATATGTGTGTGTGTATTTGTATAATACAGGTAATCTTCTGCATACAAACTTTCAACTTATGAGCTTCTGTCTGTGCAAATTATGAAGGGTATGCGAACTTTACTTCATGTATTCCATTACCACATTTTCAAGTAAAGAGAATGATTTTTATTATAAACTTTATTTTATGTACTTATGACCAAACTGTCTTGATAGAAAGCTTTTTTTTTTGTCCTACAGTGCCAAATGCTTAGGCTAACAACAATGCTAAATGCCTAAGGTAACTTTGTTGCCCTTACAAAAAACAAACTTATAAACTAGCTCACGAGACAGAATTTGCTTATACGTAGAGGACCACCTGTATATATATATATATATATATATATATATATATATATATATATATATATATATATGTATGTATAACTGAATCATGAAAGTTTGGAACGTGATAAATCCATAAATATAAAGGTGTAAGCCCCGAAGGAAAAATAAACAACGGAGTTTCTGCAAGATCTTTTGACTGAACGTCCTTTACTCAGCAGGCAAACTGCCTTACATGAGAAATTGAGGGTACAGGAAAGGTCGTATAACTGACAGATAGGGATTATAAGGAGATTAGTACCTAGAATCCGACACACCTGGAGAATGAGTAACCTTTCCAAACAAGCATAAACATGGGTACAATTTAAGAACAAAAAGATTAAGACCAACTGGTCAGACACAGGGACAAGACAATTAAAGGATTATACAGGGCGACAGCTGACCACAATCAGATCTTTGGTAAACAAAAACTTATTCACAAAACATATTAAACATACATATACCCTCAATTTCTCATGTAAGTCAGTTTGTCTGCTGAGTAAAGAACGTTCAGTCGAAAGATCTTGCAGAAACTCCCTTGTTTATTTTTCCTTCGTGGCTTATACCTATATATATATATATATATATATATATATATATTTTATATATATATATATATATATATATATATAATATATATGTATAATATATATATATATATATATATATATATATATATATTATATATATATATATATATATATCTATATATAATTTATAATTTCTAATGACCCTTTTACAGAGTTCTATTCCTGAAGAAAAGATCAAGCTAAATACCCCAGTGTGTAAAATCTTCTGGGAATCAGATCCGAACGGGAAGGCTCTGATCGTAACAGCTACAAACGAAGCCTACCTAACCGACTACGTCCTTGTTACAGCCTCCGTCGGGCACCTGAAGGAGAGACACCTACAGCTCTTTGACCCCTCTCTACCAGCTCGCTATCAAAATGACCTGAATGTAAGGATATTCTAGGCATAGGAAGCTGATTTTTTAAAACTTTCATTTTAGGAGAACATTGTGTGCTAGCACCACTGACACTGGACTCCAGAGGTCTGTGGCAACTCTTTGGTGCTACTTTGGCTTGTTATCTACGTGTCACCCACTCCATGGTGCTAGTACTAAACATGGTGGAAGCTTCTTGGGATGCTGTGGTTAGTACTAGCCATTCAGGGATCAAAGTATTAAATACATCCATTTCTATATTGTGTGGTCGACAAACTATGTTGATAAACGATAACTTTGCGCGGCTTTCTACTTTACATTTACCATGCGGTGTTTAGTCCTAGCACTTCGAAGTATGCAACATGTAGCTAACAAGCCTAAGTAGCAAACAACGCTTTATCGCTGATTTTTTGGATGAGGTTGCTAACCCTATGGATAAATAAAACCTATGGTATAAAGTTATTTACAATCAGGTTTTGGATAATTTTTTGATAAGTACAAAGTGAAGACTTTTCTAAATGTAGATATGGTCTGAATTTTGGATGAGTAAATTTTCAACATTAAAATTTAAATGGGTGGGTTTTGCTAATTTTTTAAAAATTGTAAGCAGGTTTTGGATGGAAAATTTATTCTCGCACCACCAGCAATAATTGCTCAAATGCAGTTCTTAAGATATTCCAAGTAAGATGAATATACATTTAATGCCAGACTGTAGGAGTAGGTAAAATAGTCACATCTAAATGCAGTAATGAGCAAAATTTTACACAGAGCAATTGTACTCTAGTAAAATCACCCAGGCGTTGCTAAAACTTGCAAGGATCCATAGCATTCTTGTAAGTGGCAGTGGATTATTATAATGATGCTCAAAATCCTTTAGATTGAGTATAAGTCAAAACAATGCAATGAAAAAACTATGGGTAATCTGAAATTGCTATAAAATGACACGACGCCAACCTTGGTAGGTTCAAATTTAGACAACTGGTTTTCACTGTTGATGTTCATCTAGTTCGCTAGATCTTTAGAAAAGTGAGCTACGAACAAACACAAATTATATGCATTAGAATAAGAAAACTGAAGTGTGAAATATAGAGAATTCTTTAGAAAACTTGGATATCACTTGCCTATCAGGCCATCATTCATGCACGAATTTTCGAGACTATATTATAAGGAGACCAGGTAAGTAGAATGATCTAAACATGAACCTTTTAGAGATTACAGATAACTGATGCATGATCTTTTTATTAAAAAATTTACCGCTCAAAATAACGATTAGTCATGAGCAAATATATTTTAAAGAGTGAATTTAAAGAAAACGTCACCCTCCCATATTGAAAACTAGTTTACTTCTCTTACACAGTACTGACACCATGCATACCTGATTTATTTACTAAGCATATTATTTGCAGAGATATCAGTATGACTATACCACCTTGTTCATGGGACCCTAACAACCTCATTACAGAAATCGGTGCATGAAAAGGTTTCAGGGAAACTCTAAGGAGTCTTTTGTCGATGGTAATAGGTTACACTAATGCTCAACAAGCCTGCAGAGTTAAGCGTAACTGTTGTACCTGTGTATACTCAGCTCATCTACCACCCATCACACATGAACGATTTGTTTCTGTTTTTATATCCACAGAAAATCGACCTCGGTGTAGCAGACAAGATTCAAATCGGATGGGAATCACCCTGGTGGGAAAAGACTGACCCAAAACCCCTGGACCTTCACATTATATTTAAGAATTTCGATCTCCCTGCTGAAGAGGTAAATAACACGAGTGATGCACGAGACAGGGAAGGTTGACATTGAAAGATGTAAAGGTCGTAATTATGTAACTGACTCTACAGTAACATCATCCCTACTACATTATCTTCTGTTTCACCTGTTCAGGCTAGGTAGTGCCACCAATCTGAGGTAGACGACCAGGAAAAATATTTCAATGGTAAAATATATTACATTAAATGAGGTCAAATACACTAGGCTTACGTTAGTATTGAGGAGAATCCACCTTTTCTCTGGAACCCAGTCCAATACAGCTTCCCGTGGCAATCTTCATATCCCTTCCTAAAACATTCACTTACTCTCGTTTTAGAGGTGGTATTTGTAATTCATGTAACGTCAGAAAACTTACTGCTAGATTTGTAAATATTTCACTTTCCCTCTGTGATGTTCATTATACAAAGCTTTTTCTAAAAACTCTATTGTTATTCTATGCTTGTGCTATAGTGCATTATTTCTTTTCTCAACCAACTTACTTCTTTCCACTGCTTCCCATGCACAGTGCCAGCTACAGCACTTGGAAAGCAGTCACTGTGCTAATTTATAAGTCTTCTTGATTTCTTAAGGCGCAAATCAGGATTCGTTCTGTCTTGCATATCGATGGCTCTATTGTACACTCTTCTAATGAAAAGGTCAACCTCTTCAGTTTTAATTTTTTGGCCAATTCTACCTTCGGCTGTTCCATTATTTCCAGCCTTACTTCTTGCTAATCTGAAGCTGGTTTATCCCATTATTCTCTGTTTATTCAATTGTATTCTTCTGATATCACTGAAGACCAACTAGAAACCTGGACTTGCACTTGCTCATGTTCCAGGATGATACCTCAGTGATTTCTTAGTGATTTTCCCCATAATTTCACTGCTGGTCTTCACTGTTTCTCTAGATCTGTTGATTTCAACTATCCTCCTAGATAAATTAGGCTTATTTAAATAATTGTCTTCCATTTTTAATTAGCTAGATAGTTCTCAAATTTTTGTATCAACCATTTTCTCCTCAACACTAATGAGAGTTGTGGCTTTGTAGATAATATTTTAAACGAAAATGAGTGTGTTTATGCCACATGAATTTCAGTGAACTTAATTTCACTGTATGGACATAGTTCGGTGGAAAACGATGGACAATTATCATACAAAAAGAAAACTAGGGCTGCTAAAGTACTTGCTTCTAATGTACACAGAAACAGTGAACTTATGTTGTTCTTTATACTCAGATTGTCAATTAATCAAGTATGAATGAATTGAATACAGTAGAATTAGAAACGAAAATTACTGTTGTCACAGCTCGTGTGTACCCCCAGCCACAAGCCTGGAACACCTCCTGCTCAAATAAAGAGATTCCATCATTCTCCTTTTTCTTCCAGTCATGGCTGTATGGTATCATGGAGGTTTTGGGCGTCCACCAGCAGCCGAATGTGTTGCAGGCCTTTGTCGTGGGAGACAGCGCCCGGGAAATGGAGAACCTGTCGACCGATGACGTCCAACGACATTTTCTCAAATTCCTTAGCAGAGTCACTGGACAGACCGTTCCAGAACCTAGCTTCTTCAGGAGGTATGATTCTTTCTGTGCCCATTTGAAACTCTTCACCTCTTTCGGTCAAGTTTTGCTTAACTGGCTGGAGAGCCTATAGGGTATCTGGGCAAGGTGTTCCACAAGTCATCTGTGGTAAGACTTTTTGTGTCTACGTAGTTTTTCATCCGACAATTATGCTTTGCATACTTGACTGGATCAGCCGTAGTTATTAAATATGACATTCCAGAAACTGCTGCTATATCTTTTTTAAGCGGTAGAGCTCACTGGTAGCTGCCTGAGACAACTCTTCTTTATTGCTTTATATACTGTTTTCTTGACTTGAGCATCTGTGTACCTTCATGTAGCAGGTTTGTGTCAAATGCCTCATTTAGAAGGCACTGGGAGAACATCTCTTGAGCATCTGTGTAGCCTCATGTAGCAGATTTGTGTCATTTGCCTCATTTAGAAGCCACTGGAGAATCATCTTTCAGTGGCGCTAGACCAACATTTCCCTGATTCACATAACTTGTTTTGTGTCCTCAGGAGCCAGTGGGGGAAGAATGTCTGGGTGAGAGGTTCCTACAGCTCTTACATCACAGTCAGCGGTGACCAAGCAGGTCTCAAGTCCAGAGAGCCCTTGGCTGAAGCCATCATCAATTCATACGGCAACAGAGTAAGTTTTAAATCACCACTTCGTGACTCGAATGTCAAATTTAGTAACAGGGGCAGTCTG
This sequence comes from Macrobrachium nipponense, assembly GCF_015104395.2. Taxonomy (NCBI): domain Eukaryota; kingdom Metazoa; phylum Arthropoda; class Malacostraca; order Decapoda; family Palaemonidae; genus Macrobrachium; species Macrobrachium nipponense. The sequence continues at coordinate 25,661,672 of NC_087207.1, read as the reverse complement.
GGTATGACCTTAACTTCATTTTAGCCTTGATGGTCATATATATAAGATTAGTGCATTTACCTGTCCAGGATTCAGATCTGGGCCTTTTGGGGCTAGAGCATTTAAGGGAAGGGCTTTAGCCCTCTCAGCTATCGAGATGGGTCTGATATAGCTAAAGTGCTATAGCTCCAAAAGGCCTAGATCTGAATCCTGGACAGGTAAATGCACTAATCTTATATATTCCCATTTGGGTGGAAACTATTCCCAAGTTACAGTGAATTCCAAAATGAGTGACAACACTAAATTAGCTGGCAATTTCGATAGCGTAACCGCTGAGTATTAAACGCCCTAAACTTTAACCCCTGGTCATTACAGGTCATCCACTGGGCAGGAGAGCATACCCATCTTAGTCGGTACGGCACCGTGGACGGGGCACTGAGCAGCGGGAGGAGGGCAGCCCTAGAAATCCTCGAGGAGATAGAAAGTGACCATTAGGATATCAGGATTGGCGAAACTGCCATGGAAGGATAGGTTTACGCACGGTCTATCTGGACCGTGGGTTTACGTTGGGAAAAATAAGATCGAATGCTCTCTGAAGATAAGAAGGAGAGGTTAACGTTGGAGAGAGAGAGGAAAAAAAAAAAAAAAAAAAAACAGCACTGTGGAGTAAATTCACACCGGAGGAAGTAAAATTTAACATTGGTGGAAAATTTAACAAATGATGAAAAGTTAAAAAAAAAAATTAACCTTGAATGAATTTGTACCGTAAGTTTTCATGACCAACATTACTGATGGGATTCACCTAGGAATAAATTCAACCATCTCAGGGATAAGTCTTAATGTTTTGCTTGTTTTTTATGATTAAGCTCGCTTTATGCCAGCACGGACTCTTGCTCACAGCAGCCCGTGAAGCGTTTTTCTGTTATTCTGAATTGGCATATCAATATTTTCGAATAAGTCTTAAGCTCTTAGGAATCTAATTAAATCCACTTACCACAAAATTTTTTCTCAAAGGTTCCCACATCCTTCACTAAAATAAATTCATGATTCTTTGCAACCAGTTGTATTTGGACAATAAATTCATCTGCGTCTTAACATTAGTTGCTTTACTTTCCGCTACGCTGTTCATTTTAGTGTTTGGTAATCCTAATTAATTCTCTGTACGGAGATATTGTTTATTAGTGAAAGTTTTTTGAGAGCATAATACAGAAGAGGGTAGGTATATTGTATATGATGCAGTATATGTGAGATCACTTGAAAAATGTACCGAAGTAATGTGAGAAATTTCGTTTTTAAGCTTCGCTGGACGATGCAAATCGGCAAAGGGTGAGCATAAAAACATAAACACGATAAATTTCTCACATTATTTCGGTAACTTTTCAAGTTATCTCATCTGTATTGCATCATATTATAATTAGAGCCTATATAGCCTTCTCTATATTATTCGGTCAAAATATTTCATTAATAAATTAAATTTACCTTTAGTTTCTGGAAATGAGGTCAATTTGCCTTTCATTTTAAGGCACGTTCAATACTCTTAACTTCATTAGTCTTCTAGTAAACAATTAAGTGATTTTGCTAGAGTCCCGTTTGATAAAGAAAATGGACCTATGCACTCATCAAAGAACATAAACATTACATATTTTATGGGTAACTATTAAAAACCAAACGTCATCGAGACTTCTCAATGTTTACCTTCGAAAACACACGATGAAGAGTCGCAACGATAAAGTAAAATGTCAGATAATAAAACGAAAAAGCTCCCATGAATTACCACTGGCCTTTGGAAATGTCGTTAGGCCTATGACGAAATGGACGGAAATCGGCTCTTCATACCTCCTGGAAAGCCGTATTTACATATTTGATCGATATGGAGACAACGCAGACAATGAAAAGTTTCAATTTATGGTCCAAATCAATATATCGTGAAACTATAGGTCTACCATGCAAGGGAAATGACACCGAAGAATGCTTGTTACAAACACCTACATAAAGGTAATGCTATAAAACTTTTAATTCTTACCCAAACAAATAAATCATGTAATTTTTCGATTGGATATTAATATCATTTGTGTTTCTAACATTCCAACAATTATGGGGAACCATATGGATTAATCCTAAAACCAGAACAGGAAATTCATGTCACAAAATTAGACAAAAATAGTCGTACACCTAACAGTCAGCGGACTATAGTAAACCCAATAGGGCTCCTACTGAAAATTAGCCTGCAGACATAGCGACAAGTTTAAGGAAAAGGTGATAAATAACCAAAATGAGAGAGAGAGAGAGAGAGAGAGAGAGAGAGAGAGAGAGAGAGAGAGAGAGAGAGAGAGAGAGAGACCTGAATTCAAAAGATGTCAGTAGTAAGCAGGAATGAGTTCGAACTGCTCCTCCCTTCACCATCTGGAGGGCAGACGATTCCACAACTGCATTAAGCAAGCTATGCCACATTTTAGTTGCAGCTAAAATAGAACTCATTGCAAACAGAGTGGTACTAAACCTGATACTAAAAATCGTGACGCTGCGGCAATGTCTGACGTGTCGCGAACAAAAACAGATAGGTCGGGTAAAGAAGGGTGCAGATGTTTGTCGTTGCAAAACAATTTATGCAAAGAACAAATATGGCGTGCTGTCATTTCCAACCCAAAGTTCCTATTTATTACCCTTATAACATTCATAATAATGAAATCAATGGACATATTAAAATACTATTTCCATGGTATTAACTAAAGGGACGGGTCCTTGCAATGTCCCACAGACCGAACATACAAATATAATCAGCAACCTACGTCCCACTTCACACGTGTTAAACCTTGTGAAGCCAGGCATACGGCTACTGAGTTACTGATGACTCAGCAGTCATCAGGTAGACCTATGGGCACTTCATAATACCCTATCCTAGCTTACAAGAATAGTCAAGTTGTGTAAATAATCTGGTATTAAAACTACCAGCGTCACTGATGCCACTAGACTAAGTGAATTGATTCAACTCGAGCAAAGTAATAATGATGAAGTATAGAGAACACAATCATTATATTGTGTTGGTAACAACGGGATGAACAGAGGATGTTATTGGAATGAATACTGGAACAATGGAAGTTGCCTAATACATAATATTAAAGAGAGAGAGAGAGAGAGTTAAGTGACTTTACTCCCAAACCAAAGCAGTATGTAATGGAATGTGTGAAAAATGATCACTAGGCCTATAAGAATGAAAAATTAACGGAATTTCACACTAAATCATTTTTCCTATTGTAAGTTTTTTCCCCGTTAATTAACATGGTAAATAAACACAAACTATCAACTAAATTTAACTAAAATTCAACAAAAAGAAAAGATTTTACTCGAAGCTTTCGTAGTGCGTACCCATTGAATTATATGACGCCGCCTTCACACCACACTGATATAGTACTAGCAGTTTCTGGTGAAGGTTATTTTAGTTATTTGAGCTCCAAAGTACCAAATAATGTTAATAACAGATAAAAAGATAATTTCGGATGCCCTGGTTTCTAACGTATAAAATTATAGTCGTCTCAGTACAAAAAAAAAAAAAAAAAAAAAAAAAAAAAAAAAAGGGGGGGGGGGACCATTTCAAAACAAAAGCTTCTCGATGAAATATATCTCGAACAAAAAATGCTACCAAATGATGTCAGTGGGCCAATGTTGAAGAAAAAATTAATTTTAACGGCCAGATGACCTTGTTTTTATCTACGTTTGTGACATCACTCAGAACAGGTCACTTCGAAGACTTTCCGTGACACGTAATTCGAATCGCAGGTCAGTGTTCGACGAGGCATCATTTAGGTCACTCGTTACGAGAGAGGCTCTTTGAAATGGCTGAAGCACAAGCCGTGAGTTGAAAATCATTTCTCGGTTATTAACTCTTTTATAAGGTGATTAACTATGCAAATCAATCAGTTGGTTTATATTCGAGAAAACGATTCTCCTTGTGATAAAGGAAATGATTTTCAAACCTTCGTGTATAGATGGTATGGCGTAGCCTATACTTTTTAGGCCTAACTAATATATATCTTTCAGAATCATCTGATAATTATTTGGTTGGAAAATTATGGATATCCTCGATTCATTTCTCATGTTGATCACCCCACATTATTTCTTCAAGCAATTTCAATAACACCGTTAGGCCTACAGCGGTTTTTTTAAAATCTTCAAATCAGGATTAAAAGGAAATGTATAATGAAAAACTTTTAAATTTTGAATTCGGAAATTATCTTACATTAAATATAGCATCATTTGCATCAATTTTCTCCAACAAACAGGAAGATGAAAGGCCTATATACACCGTTATGTATTTCGTTTAAGAAACCATAGGTCTAGTTTGGTTAATTCTAGGACCGAAGTGCTCTTATCAATTTAAATTTTGAAATAATTCTAACAGATGATTTCGTAATGATGATATGTATGGCTGACTGAACTTGACGTAAACTATGTGGCTTCCATAGTCGACTATGCTTCGAGTTGGGATGAAAATGCTGGTTTTTAAATGATAAATCATGAAATGGTTGAAACATTCTCTCTCTCTCTCTCTCTCTCTCTCTCTCTCTCTCTACATATATTTCTCATTCGCAGAAAGCAGACGTAAAGATCGAAATGGAACCTGCAGATGGAAATAAGCCGCGGATCGAAATAAAATCTGCCGATGGAAATCAGCAGATGATCGCAGTGAGATATGAAAATAACAGAAACCAAAGAATTAATAACAAATGCCTCTCTTGCGTAAGTATTAGTGTGAGAGAAAAAAAAAGGGGGGGGGGGGTGTTTGATTCCAAAGTATCTTAACACGATGTTGAGAGTAACAATCATATAGCACTATTCTCTAAAATTCAACATATACGGATTTATAACAATAGCAGTGGTATATAGTAGCACTAGTGAACGATGAGACAATCCTACCCTACTATTTGATTAATCATCTTCGTATGCCTTGGGTTCTGTCATTATGCTTTTATATCCGTCGAACATTTATGTCATTACATCGCCCGATATTATATTATTATTATTATTATTATTATTATTATTATTATACACTAAGCTGAAACCCTAATGGGAAAAGCAATACTTATACGCCCCCAAGGGCACCAATAAGGTAACAACTCAGTACGGACGCTAGACTCATATCAACCCGTTCAACAGAGAAGCATTTGCGCAAAGTCTGAACTTCTGAAGTTGCGAACTATTCAACCATGCGATTAAGAAGTTTGTTTTTTATTCAAACTTCGCTCAGCGGTAATGTTCACGTCATCTTTTTTCTTTTTTTTGAGAATTGAACTGAATTATGTTTCGTAAGAGGATAGTTTTATAGTCTGTAAATGTAACACCAATAGAAGACACAAGATAAGAATGCCCAAAAAGGCTTGATCCACAAGGTAGAGCAACCCTTGTCTTTCAAATTAAGCACAAAATGGGCTCTAATCAACACGTAAAATTCAATTATTCATTTACATAACAACTAAACCCTTCCATTAAAAATAAATGTCTCAGCTGATAAACATATTAGTGCGAACACACATCGATAACAGCTCGTTGAGTGATATGGGTGATATGGCGGCTTAGAGTTTCCTTGAATAATAATAATAATAATAATAATAATAATAATAATAATAATAATAATAATAATAATAAATTAATTGCTGGTAATGTGCGTATCGACTATAGTAGCACTAAACTAATAGCAATAGCAGTAGTAGTAGTAGTAGTAGTAGTAGTAGTAGTAGTAGTAGTAGTAGTAGTAGCAACAGTAGTACGAGTGCAAACGATGATGCTGTAACTACCGAGTGTTTTACTTTCTTTCAGGTTTTGTGTTTCGTACGGGTCTGCCTCTTCACCTTGACAATAACTGCTCTTGCCTTTTTGTACGTTGTTCGCACCACAGCCCTCCTGGTGTTCCTGGTGGTAACGCTCGCTTTTGCATGCCCGTTACTCTGTTTGTGTGCTTGGATAATGTTACCAGTCCTGGTTCTCGACTGAGTGATTAAGAGACCCCAGCTTCTGTAGACCTATAAATGCGTTTTTCTTTTTAACGGAGTGTATATATAATTTTTTTTAATGGCACCTAAATGTTTTACTTTTTGTTTTACAATAAGCTAACGTTAGGCTTCTTTTGTTTTATCTTTCCTCCAGAACCACTTGTCATTATTCTTATTTTTCAACCAGGCAACATATTAACTGTAGCCCTACTTATATAGTGTTAATAGTTACTTAATACTTCAGAAATTCACTTTATGGTAAAAGATTGTCCTCCTCTTGTTATTAAGAAAGGAATAAAACATGAAATATGTTAAAGGCAGTCTTATTTCTCATATTTTTCCTTGAGAGAGAGAGAGAGAGAGAGAGAGAGAGAGAGAGAGAGAGAGATTCGTTATTTCTAAGTAAAAGAAAACAAGGGCGATTGAGGAAGATGATTTCAATAACTGACTAAAGGTAACTATTCAAATATGCACTTTGCAAAATGACATAGATGAAAATGTTATTTGAAAAGAAGGTAAGTTACGTAATTTATAAGATTTATGTCAAGATCTAGTGGAGAAAATGTCCTTAAAGTCAAAAAAGCCTAAATGATGCTCGTCGTCCCCCCCCCCCCCATCATCCTCCGCTCTCCTCTCTCTCTCGTCCTTCTCTAAAAGCTGAAATTACATGTACTTGCATTTAGTATTTTTAAGCAGCCGTAATCTTGAATAAGGTATATTAATATTATTATTATTATTATTATATGAAACCCGCTGAAACTTGTAGTGCTTCCCCCGTAGAGTTTTACAATTTCACGCTGCCACTCCGCCCGGATTAATGTAATTTATGATATATATGTATAACTGAATCACGAAAGTTTGGAGCGTGATAAAACCACAAATAAAGGTATAAGCCACGAAGTAAAAATAAACAACGAAGTTGCTCCAAGATCTTCCGACGTTCAACGTCCTTTACTCAGAAGAAACTCCGTTGTTTATTTTTCCTTCGTGGCTTATACCTTTATGTATAATATATTGAAGTTAAAAATCCCCGTATTTTAATTGATGAAAATTCCACCGGGCCATAGCTGTCTGATGTAAGCGGCAATGCGTCATAACCAGGCCCGTCAAGACAACTAACAATAGATGGTACTTGGGAACCAATGGGGCTCGCACCAGTCCGTTAATGAACGTTAATGCGAGGTTCGGTAATGCTGGTTTTTTCGTGTTGTTTAGTTAATTATTATTATTATTATTATTATTATTATTATTATTATTATTATTATTATTATTATTATTTTTATTATTATTATTATTATTCGGATGAACCCTATTCATATGGAATATGCCTACATGGTGCTCATTTGAAAGAAATTGAAGAAAATAGTAAATAAAATCTTCAAAGTACGAGGAGAAGAGTGTTATGGTACTAATGCACTGCATCTCCGCATGAACTTTTCATGTTCTAATTGCACAACATCTTCAGAGAGACCGTTCCACAGTTCAACGGTAATAAAGGAACTCTGCAACTGTGAAGTTCGACAGTTACGGCACCTTTACTGCACACTGGTGTGTATGTATGTGCACGCCAAATATGTAAATGCACACACACACACACGTGTGTGTGTGCTGGGTGGTAAGTATTCACGTTTCAATGATTCACATTTCAAGGAAGTTGAATGATGAAGTATTTCATAATGATGATATTAACGGTCTCAGTACCTTTACGATATATTGGCTAACGGTCGCAATTGGCGTCCCAGAGCGACCAGTGCTGGCAACCTCACTGTTACCCGACCTTCAGGGACGTAAAAATTTACGCCAAAAGAATTTATAGGCCTAGCAGGAGGAAATAAATGTTGGAAAGAGTGATGGAAGGGAGAGAAAATGAACTGAAGTGTAGCAAAAAGGAGTGATGAGGGGTTGCAGCTAGGGATCGAAGGGACGCTGGCTGCAAAGACCTTCCAGCAATGCCTAAAGTGCACCGTGTGAGGTGCACTGACGGCACTAACCAACACTCCCCTCTCCCCGGGAGCGTTTCCTTACTTGTTTGCAATGCATTTCTGATTTCTCTCGTGCACACTAGGTACGTTATCATTTTTATTCCTAAAGCAACGTCTTATCTCTCTCTCTCTCTCTCTCTCTCAAGGCCGAAGAGACTTTATCTCTTATTTACGCCATGTCTCTCTCTCTCTCTCTCTCTCCCTTGGCTACTGAGGATGTTGGTTCGTCTTATCGTAAGCAAGGGATTTCACTAACCAGTTGACTCCTGCTCAACCCCACACGGAGTGTTACGCGATTTTTTTCTTTCTTTCTTTATCAAAGGTCATTTTGTAACTTTATCTCGGCTGTTTGCTGTTTTCGACCCACAAAGCCTACGTCAGGGCATCGTATCCGTTTGATGTCGCCGTATCTTAAGTCTTCAATGATAAGGGAGGTTTTGTGTGGTTATTTTTTTCCATTGTCTCGAAGGACTTTTTTTTTT
>NC_087207.1:25603242-25650742 GCF_015104395.2 Macrobrachium nipponense | reverse complement strand
CATCTTACTTTCCATCCTCTCCTAGGTAGATTTTTTATATATATATAATATATATATATATATATATATATAATTATCTAACTCACCCACCCTACAGTTCTTCGAAGTAAAACTACTTTCATTCAAGCACAAATACCACAATAATAACTAAATGTTCTCTATGCCTAACTGCCTCTCACTTTTATTATTATTATTATTATTATATTATTATTATTATTATTATTAATATTTATTTTTTTGTCTATCACAGTCCTCCAATTCGACTGGGTGGTATTTATAGTGTGGGGTTCCGGGTTGCATCCTGCCTCCTTAGGAGTTCACCACTTGTCGTTAATATTATTATTATTATTATTATTATTATTATATTATTAGTTATTATTATTATTATTATTATTATATGTTAACCTGACTCATAGTGCAACTGCTTTGAGGTTTTCCTCCTGTTAAACTTTTCAAACCTTCTAACTGTCAATTTCCATTTCAGCGCTGAATGACCTTCATAGGTCCCAGTGCTTGGCCTTTGGCCTAAATTCTATATTCAACTCAATAGCTGAACACTAAAATAACGTGAATATTTAGATTTGAGGTGTCCTTGGGCGGTTTAGGGGGTTGGGGGGGGGGGTGGGGGGGCCGTATACTAAAGTAGATTCACATCAACCGTGCATCTGATGTCTAGGCCAGTCCCTTACGACGCTCCTGATTGGCTGTTGATAAGCCAGTCACAGGGCTGGAAACTCTCAGTCTCTCTCGAGAGTTCACATAGGCAGGCTGTATGTCCCATCGCTCCTGAGGTATGCGTCTTTCAAACGTATCCCTCAGGAGAGGTGGAACGGAAATACTGCTTAGGTGAACTCTCGAGAGAGACTGAGAATTTCCAGCCCTGTGAGTGGCTTATCAACAGCCAGTCAGGAGCGTTGTGAGGGACTGGCCTAGACATCAAATGCACGGTTGACGACTTGACGTGAATCTACTATACCTACCAACAGCCTGGTGCAGCACAGTGCTGCCAACCCCTCTAACCCTACAGGAGACGAGAAATTACCCTACATAACTGAAAATTACCCCAACATTCTGCGGTTATGATAATAAACAAATCTTTAGTTTACGTTTATATGCAATATCATGAATACTAATAAGCATATTGATCTCAACCTACCTTGTTACAATTACCCTACACTTGAAAATATTCCCCTGCTGTCTATGATTTTGACCATATTACCGTACGCGTAGGGCAATTACCCTACAGTTGCCAACACTGGTGCAGCTGCTATCAGCACGTATACATTTCAATTGATGTCCGGAGGTAGTCTTCATCGGTATAGCCGTCATTGAATGTCTTCATTAGTGGACTCCATTCGACTATAAGGTCACGATTTTGAGTCGTTAAACGCAAGGTTAAACCAAGGAATTGGGTTAAACGGTGTATTGAAGGTCACGAATGAGGGGGAGAATTGAAAGAAGACCCACGCTCGGAGGGGCATGTCGGGAAAAATAAACGTCGTATGCCTTGAATATTAATAGCTTGGACATGAGTCACCATCACGCGATGAAATAAGAGTATTTTTGGCGAGTTAATAACTTTATATCGTCAAAAATACGTCTGCGAAAGTTTCACTACGCGACCGATTAGAAGCTCCACTTCCCAGCCTACAGGAAAACACTCCATCAAAACACAGAAACGTAGATATGATGACATTATTGCAGAATAAAAGAAACACTTCTTTTTAATTGCAACTATAATTCGTTCATTCTTCCCGTGTGCTCCGGCTTGAGTTATTTCGTTAGCATCTCCTTAGAAACCAAGTCTGCTTCTCGGGAATTACGTTTCCCAAGAACGTATCTGCGTGTACGTTACGAGTAGTTCTTGTTATATACACGTGCGTGCCAACAGGGACTTGCTATCGGCTAAGGAAATGCCGCAACTTATTGCATACGTTTGTAAGATCCGCTTATGACATTAAGATTAGTCTTGGACCTTATAAATGACTGACTATATTCATGTTCCTAGACTTGATTTATCTGAACGAGAAACTTTTAATGTTAACGTCGTTCTAGATGAACATCAACGCGGTGAAGTCATAGCCTTATGAATTTCAAATGTTAGAGATGAGGTTAATTTAGCATTTTTTTCATAATTGTGAATCCAGGCACATCACAAGACAACCTTTGGTGTCAATTTTCAAGGTCACAAAAGCTGAGATGAGCGAGGGCAGGATAGAAAATAGGATACAGAAGATGGTAGAAAATAGGATACAGAAGATGGTAGAAAATAGGATACAGAAGATGGTAGAAAATAGGATACAGAAGATGTAGAAAATAGGATACAGAAGATTGTAGACAATAGGATACAGAGGATGGTAGAAAATGGGACACGAAAGAGGGAAGAAAACAGGATACAGAAAAGATAGGAGGGAGAATACAGGATACAGTAAAGGAAAGAAGGAAGGATAAAGCAGAAGGAAACAGATCCTGCAGGAAATGGTGGCATCCACGACCCACTAAAAGGTCCTATAAGTCAAAGGGGGCTGAATGGACAGCCCACAACACCTTATGGTCTCCGCGTTGCTTTGTAAGAGGGACAACAACAGCCATTCGATCCCATCCGGCCGACCATTCTCCACGCGCACCATGAACGAGAACACTCGATGGAGCAATTCGCTCATTTTTAAATATGGCAGACAGAGGACACGATGGAAAGACAGACTCAGGCAGACAGACGGGTTTAAGATGTCACAGAGCAAAGTGACGTATACGAAGGGATATTGGTGAGGGAGGGGTTGTCTGGCGCAAGCGGTAATGGGTGAAAACGAGGCCCAAATAGCCAGCAGAGTGAGTTAATGAAGATGGTTCCTTGAAACATTTCGAACCACTTTGTAATATAATTACCTAACTCTGCCTTACAGTTCTTCGAAGTAAAACTCATTTCATTCAAGCACAAATACCACAATAGTAACTAAATGTTTTCTATGCCTAACTCACTTTTCCTTCACGGGCTTTATTATTATTATTATTATTATTATTATTATTATTATTATTATTATTATTATTATTATTATTTCACATACAGTTACTAACCTGCTCTCAGCAGAGTTGCAAACCTGAGGAAGTTACAAATGCGTGGAGTCAGACATTAAGACTCACTGGGCACACATTCCATATTAGATAATTCGGAACAGATCCTTATCCCAGCGCCCGCACGTTCGTTGAAGAAATAGCCCTTTGTGTTGAAGAAATATAAATTCTAATCTCCAGTCATTTGTAATTCATATTAATGCGTTGCCATTGCAGTGTAGTGCCTTGCATGGCACAGTGTGTGTGCAATAACAGTAACGCTACATCTGCTTTCTGTCTTTTACGACGCTTCATTTGTTTTCCTGGGTCTATTCCTAAACAACTGTCCAACTCCTTGGTATCTCAATTACTTTTGGTCATCTCTCGTACAAATACAAAACCCCGCACCCCCAGCCTTTGCAATAGCACAGCACTGACTAAGTCTACTTACTCTCTCTCTCTTCCTTTCTTTTTCCCGTTCAGTGACCCGAACTCAACTTCATCCTGTAGGCTACAGGGAATCCGATCTACAGGGAAACTCTGATTTAGAAAGCAGTTTCAAGAGGTCGGTTCCCAACCACGTGATCAGCAACGATAAAAACAATACATTGAGACATGAGTTCAAACCAATGACGTCAACCTTCAACGAACCCTTTGTATGACATTGTTAGTTGGAACTGGTTTCCTGAAAGACCAAAAAACCGGTTTTAGGAAAACCGGTTTTTTACTCACACCTGTGGTGGGATGTATGTATACGGTAAATTCCTAACACACGCAACAAAATAATCAATGAAATAAAAAGGAAAATGTAATAAGAATAACAAACTATGGTACTAATATTCCAACGCGACCAACGAAATTCAGTTTGCATCCAAACCTCTCCACTTTTCCGAAAGAGGAAATTGTAAGTTATAGGTCCTGAGCGCTCTTTTCATCGTCCAAACTGGAAAAGCTTGGTTATTGCCAGCTCTTGTTGCTGCAGAACAATAATGGCGTCATTTCCTGACCCATAATGCCTTGCGGCGTTTGGGCAACGTCCGCCGCTGTTTCATGAAAGCTGCGGTGACCGCCACCGGGAACAAATTCAGATATAAAAGAATAAGTTTTAGGATTGTTCCCCTGCACGCCTTCGAGCCATCTAGACGACTACTAATGCCAAAGGAATGATACAAAAGTAAAAGTTTCTTTCTCTCTGCTTCGGTCAGTGTTTTCTGTTAAGCTGGGCAAGATTTCCCTTCCTCTCCTCGTGTGGCTAGTACCAGTACCACTTGTCAAACCACCCCTTCCCTAAATTTACTCTGCGGAAACATGTAAATCTCAAGAGTAGTACTACACATCACAAACTGCCGAATTGAATTTAAGCGAAAGGCAAAGCACTAGGACCTATGCGGTCAAACAGCGCTGAAACGGAAATTGACGGTGAAAGGGTTTGAAAGGTGTAACAGGAGGAAAACCTCAAAGCAGTTGCACTATGAATCACTTGTTAGGAGAGGGTGCTAAGTAAGATGGAAGAAAGAGAATATGAAAGGAAGTACAGTAAAAAGAGCGAAAGGGGTTGCAGACAGGGGCCGGAGGCGCTCTGCAAAGAACCCGACTCTGGAATTCTCCCCGTGCCTCTGTATTCCGTAATTACGAGATTCTAAAGCTTTCGCTGTGGCTAAGTGCTTTTCCCATTTCTTTAGCTCCTCCTGGCCTGAGGTAGAAGGGGGCATTAGTTTGCACTTGTCCTTAGCTCTGTAAAAAGATTATATCTTATTCTTAAAGATATTTTTCTTAAACAAATGTTGCGAATTTCGTAGCAGATCGCAATTTCAAAAGTAGGACCCTATCAGCTTCAAAACTCCAATTATTCGTCGTAAGAGCATCACAAATCATAATAAAATGCAAAAATCGCGTCAGTATGAAAGTGTCAACGACCTTATTCATATCGAACATACTTTGGTAAATTTTTATCTTCTACGACTGGATGAATTCGTGACTGATACCCGCAGTCACAGACACGAACGAAGATCTGATGAGTAGAGGAACTCGAATTGCATCATTCGCAACTAAGTACCCTCTGAACTCCGAACTCTGTGACGAAATTTAAACCAAACAAGGGTTCATTTGTTCTCCCAGTTATATCTTTCGTTCATTTCTGTGGGATAAATCTTACGAACGAAGAGGCGGGGCAGCTGGAGAGGGTTGAAAAGAAGATGGAAAAATGACATTTTGCTACCAAACATTCAAGGACTTGCAGTACGTATCGCCTAGAGCGATACACGCTGTTTTCGTTGCGTAACTGTATCGAAGGTGCCCTTTGGGCTTATTTAAAGATGCGAATGCATTAGTATTTAGAATATTTATTACTGCAATCATTTTGTACAGTAACTACTGATACGTGTTCTCAGTTAAGTAGCGAAATAACAGCGATATCACGAGCTATACGTATGCGACGTGAGCAGAAGAGACTGCGCATGTAACACCCACGGTCTAGGTTCCCAGGCTCTCGTACACACTGGTTGGGGAGGGGATGGGGGAGGGACGCTCTCTCTCTCTCTCTCTCTCTCTCTCTCTCTCTCTCTCTCTCTCTCTCTCTCTCTCTCTCATACAAGAAAACGGTCGTCTGCTGAGCAGACGACAGTCGAGAGAGACGTGCCGCGCTGTGAAGGTGAAACCGCTGGCTCTCAGTGCGAAGCTGACAGAGAGATTTTATTCCTTAATATCTTCTTGACAAACCCAGCGCCACCATTCTTCCCACGAAAAGGCAGACCGTTCTGAAGCAGTCCCTGTTGTTAGGCTACAGAATGATCGTGACTGCGAACGGGACAGCGGAAATCCAGAATGGAACACCAGAGACCAAAGCGCCGATAGACACTACTTCATCGTTGGTTCAGCTCATGAAAAGATGCAATTCATTTTTCATTAATGGTTAGTAAAGTGGATGATGTTCGTTCGTCTGTGGGGGGATGTCTTCGTTACAGCATCTCTAAAAAAAGAGTTCGTTTTTCTTCTCATGCAGTGATGATTACAAAACAATATTTTTGGTATTGATTTTATTTGGATTTGGGTGTAAAAATATCCCTTTATTTGCTGTTATTTGTTTTCCGAGACGTGGTCATAAATATGGCAAGTAATGTCTGGTCTTTGAATAGACGAGTAATACCTGGTATTTAAGCATTGATTTCTGTTCCACTGAGGTGGATTCATGATTTATTACATTTCCGTGAAATGGCCAGGTTCAGGAGTAAACTTTAAAACCTTTTACAATATTACGGCCATTGTTTTGTAGACACTATTTATATCAGAGTGATTCCATTTTTTATCAGTAATATACTCCAGTGAAGTATACTCATATTTTAGGCTATGAAAACATCGACAAACATACAATATTACAACAACTCGGTCTAGAGTTAACCACTTAAACATTTTATCTTGAATTGATATTATCATCCTTTTCATAGGTATATATTATGACGTAAAGCCTTCGTATATTTCTTATCACTGTCATTTTACACCGTGTTGCTACAGACCTTCGAATCTCGTCAGCCATATTAAAAATTCGTTTTGAACGTCGGGTCGATATTCATTTATGCGTTCACTTCGTGATACAACATAAATCGTTTATTGGGGGCCATGATTCTTGCAATATAAAAGAAAAAATGGCTGATTTCCTACAGAGCAACATATCGAAACTACTAATTTTAAAATCTGGTTTTCAGTCTTACTGACAAACCTGAGGCAGTATATTTAATTATAGTATATATATATATATGAAAGGACATTCGTTCCATATATATTCTGGTGACGTTGGTTGTTTTATGTACTTTACGAAGCGAAGCTTATAGGCGCCACTGGTGGGTTGCCAACTAATGTTTTTGTCACTGACCTTGGAAGCTACCCCGTCGGGGTTTACGTAAAGGTTGCACTGCAGTTCTGCGTGAAACTAACGATCTCAACCAAGAAATCAGTTCTCAATAAACGCAGGGAACCAGTTACGGTTTATATGGGTCCTAGTGAGTTTGGCATTTGTAAGCAAATCAGCACTTGTTTCGTGGAAAATTGGTACCGTTTTAAATTAGCCCGTGGTTGGCAGGACTGACGTTCGTAAAGCTCTCTCTTTCTCTCATATAACTTACAATCAATCATTAATTATATATATGTAAAGCTTTTTAATAATTCTGTACGCTATTTGGGCATATTTTTTCTCTTGTGTAGTTCCTACTGAAGTCAATGGCATTTTTCGCAGAAATCTATCCTTATCAAGACATAAGAGTCGGTTATACTTCTTTTTCACTTCTGGCAAGCTTCTCAGGAATATGGAAAAATCATTCGGGAATCCTTGATGATTTCTCTGTATTCCTGAAAAGTCTGCCAGAAGAGAAATAAAAGTATAGACCGACTCAAAGTCTTCACAAGACTTTGCCACTAATTTCAACAGATACCTATTAAATATGGCAACATTATACATTCTTTTTGTTTCCGGTATGTGTATTGTACTTATCGAAAGACGACTTATCAGAAGGCTAATAATTTTTGTTCGTGAAATTTCTTCGTTCATGTTAAATCCGAGTGTTTGAGCAACACTGACTGTGGTTAGCGTATGGAAAGGTAACCACAGGTGAAACCGGAAATCTTTGGCACAGTCTAGTTCCCTCGATCATTAATTAAATTTGAGACAAGTGGCCTGGGCAATGGGTCACAATTAGACACGAGAAATAGAGCGAGAGGCCCAAGGGGCTAGTTTTCGTTGGCAGGCCATAAGACTTAGACTTCGTCTCAAGTGTTCTTGATTAGTGTCATTCTAATCGGAACGTCATCATCTGTATTTCTGGGCTTTCTCCTTGGCACACATTCTTACAAGGTTGTGCCCTCAGTGATGTCTGAGGGTCACTGGCAGTCACTGGAGGTCAGTGATATTTTGAATCTCGGAGGTGATTTTGTCTTATAAACGATAATTACCAAATTTCTTCCACTCCTAAAGTGTGTAAATACACGCAATATAAACAAGGAGGAAAGTGATGAATAAACAAACAAAAAAACTTGCAGCAACAGCAATATTTAACTTGTATACATTCCTACCAAACCGTACAGTACATGACGTTTGGATAGGACGAAAAGGCGGTTGCTTCCCCGTGTGGTTGTCATGACAACGACAGTGACTTGGAGGCGTTATAGCTACAAAAAGCGCAGTGGTGACTGGAGGCAAAGAATGTTCCAGAAAAGGTCATCTTGGTAATCAGAGAGCACCATTTCCTTGGGTTGCGCTTCCAAGGTCCGGATGGCAAGAATCTGTGAGAGCCACAATGAGCTTCCTGTTTGCAAGCAAATTGTAGACTACACGAGACACTAGTCTCACAGAGTCTATGAGACTACAAGGCTACAGCCTACTTTTCCTCCTGCCTCGATTCCTAATTGCAATTTACAAACAATATATATACTGTTTGAGACATTCACCGAGAACTATGAGACTACAATGGCTACCGACTACTGTTGGTGTGTAAATTCTGGAATATATCTCGAATTTTCCTCATACGCAAAGCTCACACTAACTAGTTCGGTTTGCAGGAAGTTACCTAGACCTATAAATAACTATAAGAATGTGGCTCTTCCTTCTTTATTTATTACTAATGTAAAAACTGTCATAGTAGATGCATTTCCTGATCACTGTTCCTTTACAAGTTTACATAGTCATCACACGCGATGTTTCTCGTTATTGCCAGCGAGAATTAGGCAGTTTTTAAGAATTAGTTCTTTACGAAATTATGTAGAGCTGTTTAGAAAGATAAGCTTTACTGCTCATTATTTTTTATGTAACCATTTACATATAAACACAAGTAGAGTATACTATCGATTATACAGATATCACCTATGATAACTGTTGTCTTGAATTATTAAGATATACATTATATAAATATTTTTTTTCTTTTTTTCTGCGTTTTGTCACTTTGAAGATTTTCATTATTTCAATTCTGATGCTTGAATATAAACTGTATTTTGACAGCAGAATGTTATATATTTGTATATATATATAAAATATATAAAGTTAAACTATAGTATGTAGCTATCTATCTAATATATATATATATATATATATATATATATATATATAATTTTTTTTTTTCAATATTTCATCGTGTTCACCCCCCTGGGGAACATATTCTCATTACCGACGAGATGTGCATCAACATAAGCCTTCATATAACGCATTCTCGGAAATTTCAGTCATAACAGTCAGCCTCTTCTGCTTACAACACGAATCCGGCTGAAACTGGATGGGGTGAAATAAGGGCTAGGCTGCGGTAATGTGAAAGGTTGTGGCTGGAGTTCATTTTGTTTATTTCTTTCCCGTCTCTTTCCAAATACTACGTGTTGTTGTTGTTGTTGTTGTTCTTGATATGTTGTTGAATATCTCTCTCCGTTTCTTGACCTTTGTTTATAACTTATAAATCTCATTTAAAAGCTCATATAAGTAGCAAGAGATCGAAGACAACGTGCGGAAGCGAGCGCAGTTTTCGTCAGTTTGGTGCGACTCGCGTATGTGAAATCTCTCTCTCTCTCTCTCTCTCTCTCTCTCAGACTGTGGTACTATTATTTTTGCCGTGTTTTTAATAGGAAAAACATTTCTCTATGCTGCTCAAAATATTGTACTAATTATTATTATTGGCATTATGGACGCTTTGTTTTTAATATAAAAAAATTAAATAAAAGTTTGGGCGCAACAGAATCCACAACGTGTCTGTCTTCATCATCGCTTCCGGAGAAAATTGCGTAGGCTCCTCTCGGAACTTATATTTTAAAGGCGGAGGTCAGCCACCGTTCCAGTTGAAACTGGATTCTCGGAGAATGAAAACTTCCCGAGAGATTGATTTTCAGCTCTCTCTCTCTCTCTCTCGTCCTCTCAGTCAACGTCTCTCTCTCTCTCTCTCTCTCTCTCTCTCTCTCTTTCTTCTTCTTCTTCTTCTTCTTTAAAAAATTCCATGAAATGAACGTCATCACTTATCATCAAGGTTTGAAAAGCTAAACTGCTATTTACTTCTCATTAAAACTCAAATTAATGACGGCTACGATATTTCATTACTAATGGATATGCTCACTCTGTCACACACACACACATTTTCATTGACCTGATTTCTTCCCAGAACCTTTCCCTCAAGGATGAAAACCAGGTCAGCAAAGGATTAAAATGTTTAGATGGGTCTATGCTGGCAGGCGGGACCCGTTGTGTTAGGCCGATCAAATAACCAGTTGTAGGTTTTCTTAAGTGATTCCAGACACAATTGTGCCATTTTTCTTGGCAAGTCCTCAGTAATGTGGTGAATAAAAGCACGATGTTGAAATTAACGGATGTCATGATCTCGTTATGTTCTTAATTATTGGTTATTACAATTAATTTTATTACCTAAATTGAAAAAATGAATCACGGGCGCTCCTTAACCTTGGCATTTATATGCAGTTTTGTTTTATGGGTCTAAGCTTACGATATTAGCAACCTAGTCCCTTTATCTAGCCCAGGCCCAAAAAACAAGAACCAAAGCGGGTAATGAAGAAACTGTGGCTATAAACAACATACTTTTACGATAGGCCTACCACATACTTAACGAACTTAACGATACATAACGCTAGACCTACCACTTAAATCTTGAACGATTATGAAAGTCTAGGCTAATATCAGATGGCTGAGAGTTTCCAGCTAGTCATTTTATGGAAATAAAGCGCTTGGATTTTCAGGTTTAGCAAGTACAAGTGCTCGATAAAGAGCTTAAGATGTTTTATATAATCAAAAAGCCTCTCTCTCCCTCCCTCCCCCTTCTCGGATGGCGGTAGATTTAGACAAGTGCGCTAAGACTTGGCGTACCGAAGGCCGTTCAGTGTGTGTGTTTGAATATCTTTTGTCTTCAAGGCCGCTGGAACGGCGCGGGAAACCACATACAGTTTGCGTGTTTACAAAATATTCGAGTTATTTTGTAACACACAGGATGAGACGCACGTGAAAGATGGATCTCTCTCTCTCTCTCTCTCTCTCTCTCTCTCTCTCTCTCTCTCTCTCTCTCTCTCAGCAAAGGAAGTTACCAAGATTTGCCAAGATTTGTACGAGGTAGATAACAATGTAAAACGACAATGCGTAGATTAGATGAAAGGGAACGATGTTTACTAATTGAGGAATTGCACATCTCTTCGTGCGTGAGTCAAGCTCCTCGGGTTCGTTTTAAATGGCAGACAATAGCATAATTATTCATCTCCGGAGTGGTTCGTTTTGTGCGCTTGATTCATATCCGGACCAGATAATTTATATTGCGTTTTGTGTATATCCGAGAGAGAAGAGAGAGAGAGAGAGAGAGAGAGAGAGAGAGAGAGAGAGACTGGTGCGTTTATCTGTATCTTTACTTTATATTCTGTGCACGTGTCACACAAATGGATAGACTTAGCAAACGCGCACAGAGAGAGAAAGAGTCCCCCAATCCAAGTTTTTCAGTCTATTAACGGGAGGTTTTTTTCTCTCTTCTTCTTCTCCTCCGTGAAGGCCACCATAACAAGTCTGTCTTGTCTTGTAATTCCTCCGATTAGTGGCTGGGATCCTGGGGTATCAAATGACCTCCGTGAAGACAAAACAAATCATTCATTAACGATGTGGATGAAGGATACGGAGGTTTAGATTAAGTTTGATAGCGCGTTAGGCTGATCTCTCTCTCTCTCTCTCTCTCTCTCTCTCTCTCTCTCTCTCTGAGTCTATGTTGCATGTCTTCAAACGCTAGTGGTGAATCATTTGCCTCAACGAGAGAACCGGAGATCGATTCTCTGGGGAGGGGGAAATGAATTTAGCTTGGTTTTAGGAGTTAATTCCGGGGGGAATACAAAACACCCGTCAAGCTACCTCTTCCCCACATCCGCTCCCGTTATATTCCTCAGCTGCGAAAGCTTTGGAATTCTCAGACTGGCTCTGTTATCCCAAATGTAAATAACTGTCCTTCGGTCATGCGCAAGAAAAAGTGACAGATATTTAACAATAATAAAGCACATAAGCAACCCACGACCGACAAACCGCCTTCGCTATTTTTAAACCTTTTTATGCTGAGGACACAGGTAAGTACGTGGCTATTTTGAGAGCCTCTTCTCTCTCTCTCTCTCTCTCTCTCTCTCTCTCTCTCTCTCTCTCTCTCTCTCTCTCTCTCTTCCTGCACCCTGTACGTCTTTGAATGTCAATCCAATATTTGTTATGCCAATTAGCTTAACCTCTCTCTCTCTCTCTCTCTCTCTCTCTCTCTCTCTCTCTCTCTCTCTCTCTCAGCTGAGAAACCTCTCGGTCAAATGAGAGAATATGATTGATTGAGTTATTAGGCTGTAGAGCCTCACGTCACGATAAGCATAAGTGGAATTCTCCATCCAGTGTCCTCATCTAGCCCAAACCCGAAAAATGGTGCTATCAGTCACAACAGATCGGCTTCTAGAAGATCCGGAGATGATGGTTACAGTCGTGGAAAGCAGAAGAGGAAAGGAAATTACAAAGCTCAGTATTTGTAGTCGATTTAATGATAATAAAAATTATAACAATACTAGGCCTATGGTTTCCAAAGGCTAGATTTACTCCATGTACTGAGTACACTAATTCCAGAGCACTTGTTTAAATGCTACATATGTAACTCTAAACTTGATAGATGCAAAAAAAGGAAAGTTTACTTATGACCTTTTGTTTATCATAATAACTCTCAAAGTCAAATGATGCACTGCACTTTGAAGATTAAAAAGACCCATAAAAGTAGTATTTACAAGTTGCAACCATATATTTCGGACACTTCTTTGTCCAGTGTATGGCTGCAACGTGTAAATAGTATTGATATGGGCCTTTTGATCTTCATATGTGTATATACATACGTATATGCATACATACATGCCATTATCAAAGCAATTTATACAGTTCACTGTAAGCTCATTGGCAGTTATTTCTAATTCACAGAATACCCATTTAATAATAGTCATCAAACTCAAATACCTTTACCCATCATAAGAAAAAAAATCTGGATACGAGCATTGAGGAAATATCCAGCGTTTCCATCTCACGTGACAGCTGGCATGTGAAATGTGACATCGGTCTAAAAGCAGAAACGGCTCTTTCTGCAACTGCTAGTTCGCGCTCATGTGCGGGGCTTCACCACCACCACCAACATTACGCTCCACGACGGCTGGTGCTGCATTAGCGTCGAGATTTGTGTATTATGTTCATCCCTCCTCGTTAACGAGAGTATAAATGCCCTCTGATTAAATAAAAAAAAAACGAATGATTTCTGGGCTATAATTCCCTGATGTCAAAACAATTTGCACCGCGAAAGTGGGTCGACATTATAGGCCGACGTGTTCGATGTTATGACAATGTTTATCGTTTTCTCCCGCCATTTACGAGCTCAAGCGTGTTTTCGGACTTCTTCTCCATCCTTGCTCTAGATTTCTGAGAATATCGGTTCCTCCATAGTCTTTTGTTGGGGGGAGGGGGGGGGGGGGGGGAGGGGACGAACGTCAATGTTATGTAAACAAAGAGTTGTTTTTGTGTTTGTGTGTATAGCTGTAACGAGCGTTTGGCACGAGTGGTTTGTTCGATGTTGAAGAAAACAACAACGTTTATTGATATATTTAATCTTCGTTTTTCCTGTTTGGCAGGAAACACGATAAGAATTTAGACGAGGGGAATTTGGGTCTTGTTTACTAAAGGGCAAAAATATATGTTGAAATGGTCGTTTTAAAAACTGCTGGAAGATTGATGGTCTATTTTCTAAAATAATTATCTTTGAAATACTTATTTAGGTTAGGGATACTCCACCAGGCAGAGCTCGTATTAGACTTAATAAGCTTTTGGATTACAGTGAAATTTCAAACATTTCGATAGAGAAGTCGTCTAAATAACTTGAAGATTTGTTCTGAATCGGTTTAATCATTCTGCTTACTGAAACAAATCCGTAAGAATACGAGACCTTGTTCCATTTATCCGATCTTCGTCTGCCCGTTTTATCGCCAAGCACATCCGGTAGTTCAAAGCACGATTCATTTCGTAGAGGAAAAGCTTCGGAACTCGCTTTATTTTCTTTACCAACAGAACGAATCATCTGTAATCCTCTGGTTAATATGCAACCCTCAAACCTCTGATTTGCCTTATGAGCCTAACGAATATTTAATCCCTGCTTCTTGATTTGTATTCATGCCATCCTTCCTTCTGTCTGTTGCTAACTTGACGCTGGTTGCCATGTCGAAGTCTTAGTACTCAAGAGCTTTGGGATAATGGGGGAATTATTCAGCTGGTAATATTACTTTTGTCATTTTGGAATGGGATATGAGATTTAGGCCCAAGGCCTACCGCTGGGACCTGCGAGGTTATTCACCTGTGAGAGAGGAGTTCAGAGTGAAAACGTCTGATAGTCGCATTATGAAACAACAGTTAGGAGAGGGTAAGAAGCAAGATGGAAGGCAGAGAATACGAACGGAGGTACAATAAAGTGAATGAAAGCTTGCAATACGGGCCCAGGGGACGCTGCAAAGAACCTCAAGTAATGCCTACGGTGCACAACGTGAGGTGCACTGAAGACACTAACCACCCACAGCGGGAAACAAATGAACTATAGTACTTTACAGGACTCATTTGACAATCTGTAAAGAGCATAAGAGTAGTACTAGGTCTAGCAACCTCATTCTTAAAACCAACCCTCGGGAGCTTGCAACAGCCCAGAAGGAAGAGCCTAGACGGTTAGAAATCAACAGCTTATTTCGTCGTTGCCAAAGGCTGACAGCTAATGTATATTATCTTGACGGATGACCTGAGGTTTCTCTCGGGTACAAGTTGGATGACATGAGCTTTTGGACCACTGGTGCTCTCCTGTCGTCAACGGCACACCTGTCTCGGGCACTGGCCCCACGAAAGGGTATACTCCAGGAATGCGGAGGAGGGGGGTAACCTGAGGTATATTGGGCATGTAACTGACCACTTTTTCTGAGTTGCCACGTGATGTGGAAACTGTACCCCTCTGGAGAATTGCTGAGGGTAAGTCTAGCTCTACCTTGGCAATTTCAGTATTATTTCTTTATTCTAAAACCATGGAGGCTTATCCTTCGCAACTGGAATATGCGTTGATGGTAAGCAATTGATATATAGATGTCCCGTGGATTTGGAAAAGTAATCCTTTTTTTCGAGTATTATATTTCGTATTTTGTTAATGAATTTCTGGGTGCAACACGGTATTAAAAATCTGATATATTTTGCTTCAACCTTCTTCTTTGATCATCTGAAAGTAATTGGTTTATTCGTTTCAAGTTATTCATTTATACTTGATAAAATATATTCAAGGCAACATTCCTTCCCATTACCCAATTACTTTAATTAATAATATAATTATATATGTATATATACACATATACATTATGCTTAAAAAATCACATGCACGTGACTTCATTAAATAAACGAATACCACAGGAAAATGATAGTCAGAAATCCAAGCGCTTTCGTTCCTTGACAATGTCTTAGTAAAGATGAAAGCGCTTGGATTTCTGACTACCATTTCCCTCTGGTATTCGCTTATATACATTATATATATATATATCTTCGGTGTTACCTTGTTCGTCCCCCAAAACACTGGGGCGTCCCACGAGTGTCATCTGTGCCATGGCCGGTGGGCGCTTAATAAGAGTCTTGCCAAATATTTGCGAACTATTTGCCAACAGAAAAAAAAAAAATAAAGAAAAAACCACGACAACAGAAACACAGCTGGTTTTGTGGCTTTTATTCTTTGCTGTTTTATTTTGAAAGCTTTTTTTCAACATATTTTACATTGTATTACTTTTATTTTTCCGCAGTTTGTTACAACTTACTTTATATTGTATCATTGGGGAAAGATTCCTTGCATACTAATAGAATTACTAGCTCAATTTGAATAATAATAATAATAATAATAATAATAATAATAATAATAATAATAATAATTGAAATATCTCATTATATTATTTGAGAAACACATGTACAAATGATAATGATTTTTTAAAGTCTGGATATTTATAATACTAATAATAATAAAATTACGAGAACATCACACTTTTCACCAAGTGTACTACAAACAAGCATAACATACAAGAAAGAACAACAACAACAACAACAGCAAATAATAATAATAATAATAATAATAATAATAATAATAATAATAATAATAACAACTCTCAAAATCTGGCAAAAACAAAGAAAAAAGTGGCAGCACAGACTACTAGCAAAACACCTGTCCTTCTGCCAAATACCAGGCGACTGTGTATCTCTGATCTGTCGTACCTTGGCAATCTTTCAGAAGACTCGCGCCGCAGCCATTATGCAAGGGATTATAAGTAGCCGCTTGTTGTCAGGACACATCCTCCTGGGTTGACTGTCTGTCAGACTCAGTCAAACCACGGTCGACAACCGGACAGAACCGTCGGAGGTGGGCAGAGCAACCTTCGTGACTGCTATTTTTAAAGGATTCATTCATATTAATGATGGTTATTTACAGGTATCTGTCGGTTGCTCCAACGGTTGGGTGATACTAGGTTTGGTGCGAGAGCGAGAGAGAGCTCCAACCTAGTACCACACTCTACTAATGAGCACCCAACAAATGCTTATAATGACGGCTATTTGTAATAGCTGAATATAAGCATTAGAGCAAATGAGCGTATACACTCATTAGCTACCTATAATGCTGATGATAAACTTTTATTTTTCGTCTAACAAAATGTAAGGAAAACATTCATATTGAACATAGACCATGAACTTGCAATAACTTGGAAAAAGTTCCCCATAACAAGATGCCCTTATGAAGAAAAGCGAGATAATGCGAGAACAAGAAATGGACGACGGATAAACAGCAATAACAAAGAACAAGGAAAATAAGATACATGAAACCTATTCACATGGAACAAGCCCACAGGAACCACTGACTTGAAATTCAAGCTTCCAAACAATGGTGTTCATTAGGATGTACGTAAGTAGTAGTAAAGGGAAAGACAGAGAGTAGAGATGCCACTTATTAAAAAAAAATAAATTAACAGATAAAAATGTAGTAAAATGCAGGGGAAATGGTATAAAGGTAGTAATATCTTAAACCTCATACCTCCCCATGAACTTCTGAAGTTCCAACTGCACCGCTCCCTTTCGTATATAAATAAAGTTAAAGCACACAAATGCACAACGCTGCCAGGAAGTCTTACCTATTTGAATCTGATTCATCATGAAAGGTAATTTTGGATCTGATATATTTTTAGCTTCAGAGAATACAAAAACTGAAGGAAATCATTCACGTCACAAAAGTTGTATATTTGTCCACTTCAAGGGTACACAGACACACACACGCACACAAATGCAAATCCACTTCAAGGGTACACAGGCACACACATAATATACACACAAACAAATACTAATCCACGTCATACCTCCCCATGAACTTCTGAAGTTCCAACTGCACCGCTCCCTTTCGTATATAAATAAAGTTAAAGCACACAAATGCACAACGCTGCCAGGAAGTCTTACCTATTTGAATCTGATTCATCATGAAAGGTAATTTTGGATCTGATATATTTTTAGCTTCAGAGAATACAAAAACTGAAGGAAATCATTCACGTCACAAAAGTTGTATATTTGTCCACTTCAAGGGTACACAGACACACACACGCACACAAATGCAAATCCACTTCAAGGGTACACAGGCACACATATAATATACACACAAACAAATACTAATCCACGTCAAGGGTGCACAGCATATAAGCACATATACATTGTGTGTAATAGTATATACATATATATAATTTATTTATTTATATAAATAGTGTATTAAACCGGAGTTAAAAATAACCAAACGTCACCATCACTACAGCTATTTCTGGACGAGCCATCTGGGCGAAACCTCCTCCGTCAGAACTCTGGCTTTTAAAGCTGAACTTCCGGAAGGCAATTGCGGGCAAAAGGGATTCTCTCTGATCGGGGGTTGCGGATGGGTGGTGGGAGTGGAGGGGGGGGAGTGGGGGAAGGCCCCTCCCTTGTCGTGTGGGTGGGAAGGGGAAAGGTCTGAGGTGAGGAGCTTAAAGGGGAAGTGAGAATTCTAACCTTCTCGGGATATTGCTGGCGGTAATGAATGTCTGGCGATATTTCAGAAGTCATTTTATGTCTAATGAATTGATAATATAATATTTTACGCTTATATTACAAGAAAATAATCAGTCTGCGACTACTGGGACTATTTAAAATGACAAGGTGATTCTGAGAGTAGCCATCATTGAATATTTTGTATTTTTTAAGCCTACCACTACAGGTTGTTTTTGAGACCTAGCTACAAAACACACACATTATATATATATATATATATATATATATATATATATATATATATATATATATATATATCTAATAAAAGGAGCCCATAAAAACTAACTAAATTGGCTTACTTGTGGACGAATCTCTTGGTATAAATACCACCTTTTCTGTAAACTTTTCTCATTCATATACCTGAGAGAGAGACAGCAGTCTCTGAAATATAGTACTTTTCGTTTTTCTCTCTACATTTTGGTGTTTTTTATATATATATATATAATCGTACTATAAATGAAGTATTCATTTGGGATCCAGATGTACGCGAGGATTCTTGAAGCCTAAACCTACACATATTTATTTAATTCACCTGTGACCTAGAACTACATCCAATATATTTTCGAGGTCAAGACCGCAGAGAATATTATTTAAGACCCAAGCCCTATACATGGATTTTCAAGGCTTAGGACTGATCAAGGAATATCATATCTGAGATCTAGACATACACGAATATTATACTTGCGAGCTAGACCGAAGAAGAATATTATGTGCTTGAGGGATGACCTAGAATTATACAAAATATATATTCGTTCTAAAACTTGCAATTACACAAAATGTTTATATGATCCAGGAATATGCCTGTTATTCTATGACGCAGAAATCCATAAAATATCATTGCCACTAACGCTAGCACTTCCAAATTCAATGCTGTACGTAGGAATAAAATCAATTCTGAACCCGAGTAAATACTAAATCCCTTCCTACACACCCTGAGGAGCTTACGTTGGAATCAATTACCGATGAGACCACCTCCTCAGAAGAAGTTTGTTGACATTCATAACTCGATAAATTGATTAATGATTCATGGATTTATAGGAGTTGTTAATTCTGGAGCGAGAGGTCGATTATCGTTATATCATTAAACGACGTGACTGATTCTAGAGCCGTGAATGTTATTAGTAATGTATTTCAGATAATTAAATCGCTTCTTTTGGGGTTAGGCCTGAGCGGTGCAAAAGGTACTGAATCCCTAGTCTCATAGTCATTTTGAATCGATAAATAAACGCCGAATTCCATAATCGTGCCAAGTAACTTTAAATCATACTGCTGGGAAAAGGAGTAATGGTTTTGATTTCGAAGCAGAAATGTCAGCGTTAGACGCCAGCTTATCGATTACGACTGAATTCAACCGCCGTTTCATCAGAATGTCATGTCATGGGGGGTTCCACCGGCTGAAATTCTATCTATTCTTGCATTATTGAAGCACGAATCGATATACTTAACTATATGGATCTTGGGTTCACTTCACTATCAACAAAGTCATTAAAAGAACTCCTGAACATACCACAGTGACATATTCGACGTCATATTTTTACGGTGGCGAACTGCGCTGTCTAAATATAGAAAACCCGGTTTCACAAAGGTTTCAGAGTGTATCACGCCATTATAGTCAACGCCTAGAATGAACGTGCGAGTTTCCAGAATTGAAATATTCAATGAAATGACGATAATGGGGGACAACTATGCATGAAAACGAATTCAGCCAGTTTATGTACGGTTTTGGTAATGTCATTAGGAATGATTTTGATGAGGAGAGAGAATGTAGTGTTGAAATATGGAGTCATACATGTAGTACCATACTTTCCGTAGTCTTCAGTATACTGAGAGAGAGAGAGAGAGAGAGAGAGAGAGAGAGAGAGAGAGAGAGAGAGAGAGAGAGAGAGAGTACTACTCCTGACAAACAGTAAAATCAGGGTGAAGTGTAGACTAACAAATCTCACGAAAATGAACCGGAAAATTAAAAACAATCAACGTAGATACGATCCAAAACAATTATCGTCTGCTTTCACTTTGATTTGCATGGCAAAGTGTGTGTTTGTGTCTGTCTGTCTATGTGCGTTCGTCTGTAACGTGAGACGAATGGTATATGCACGGTCTAGTAGACCGTGGGTGTATGTAGTACGTTCCTACAGCGAAGCAATCCTAGTATTTTTAACGCGCCTTTCTTAGCACCGGCGAAACTGCGAATGATCTCGAACCTTCCTCCGAATTTATTTGGGTTTTCTTTCTTTTGTCCTTCAACCAACCTCGAAGGTTTTCCTTGGAGATTCTCCTTTGTTGGGATTAGAGAGAGTTTGATTTCTTTTCTGACAGGATTTCCACAGTCTCCTGACGTGTTATGGTACTTTATTATCATTATTATTATTATTATTATTATTATTATTATTAGTAACAGTCACGGTTTACGGGGTAAACCTCTAGGCATATTGGACTGGATATCATCTACCAGTACGTGGCTTTATCTACGACACATTAATAATAATAATATTAATAATAATAATAATAATAATATATAATAATAAGAGGATGGCAAGAACAAAAAAGGCTAAGAAGCAAGAAAAACAAGGGAGGAAACTCAACGAGAAATACAAAGTACAAGAGAGGGTCTAAAACAACACAATAGAGATGTAAAACAGAGGCTTAAGGCCAAAGCACACAAGATCCACGGTACATGAACAGGAATAAGATACCAAACAGAAAACAAACTATTCGGAACCAACCAGAAAAGACTATACAGCCACTAAGAGGGAAGACAACCACCCAGAAATTCCTGAAGCCGAAACCAAGTAAAGAGACTATGGAAAACACATGGAGCAATCCGGTATCACACAACAAACATGCAACATGGCTCCAGGAAGTCAGGAAGAAGAAAACAGGGAGAATTAAAAACAAGATCACAGACATCACGACAGACACAGTCAGACACCAACTAAAGAAAATGAAACTGCCCCAAAACTGGAAAGTTCCCCAAATGGTCCCGATGAAGTCCATGGATACTGCTCAAAAAACTCAAGGCCCTACACCCACGAATAGCAGAACAACTCCAGCATTGTATCTCAAATAACCAAGCACCCAAATGGATGACCACAGGAAGAAACATCCTTAGTACAAAAAGACAGAGTAGGGAAATATAGCCAGTAACTACAGGCCTATCACCTGCCTACCAATAATGTGGAAGTTTACTAACAGGTATCATCAGTGAAAGGCTATACAACTACCTAGAGGAGGACAAACCATCCCCCACCAACAGAAAGGCTGCAGAAGGAAGTGTAGGGGCACAAAAGACCGCTCCTGATAGACAAAATGGTAATGAAAAAAGAAACATAGGAGAAGGGAAAACCAACCTAAGCATGGCAATGGATAGACTATAAGAAAGCCTTCGACATGATACCACACACATTTGGCTAATAGAAATGCCTGAAAATATATGGGGCAGAGGAAAATACCATCAGCTTCCTCAAAACAAAATACAATGCGCAACTGGAATACAATACTTACAAGCTGTGAAAAACTATCAGCAAGGTTAATATCAGGAGAGGATCTTCCAGGGCGACTCACTGTCCCCACTCTCTTCGTAGTAGCCATGATTCCCATGACAAAAGTAATACAGAAGATGGATGCCGGGTACCAACTCAAGGAAAAGAGGCAACAAATCAACCATTCTGATGTTCATGGACGACATCAAGCTGTATTGGTAAGAGCATCAAGGAAATAGATACCCTACTCCAGACTGTAAGGATTGTATCCTCTGGGGACATCAGGATGGAGTTTGGAATAGAAAAATGCGCCTTAGTCAACATACAAAAAGGCAAAGTAAGAGAACGAAGGGATAAAGTACCAGATGGGAGCAACATCAAACACATAGATGAGACAGGATACAAAATACCTGGGAATAATGGAAGGAGGAGATATAAAAACACACCAGATGAAAGGACACGATCAGGAAAAAGAATATATGCGGAGAACTCAAGGCGATACTCAAGTCAAAACTCAACGGCGGAAAATATGAAAAATAAAAGCCATAACACATGGGCAGTGCCAGTAATCAGATACAGCGCGAATAGTGGAATGGACGAAGGCAGAACTCCGCAGCATTGATCAGAAAACCAGGAAACAAATGACAATACACAAAAGCACTACACCCAGCAAGGAAATACGGACAGACTATACATAACACGAAAGGCACAAGGAGGGAGAGGACTACTAAGTATAGAGGACTGTGTCAACATCGAAAACAGAGCACTGGGGGCAATATCTGAAAACCAGTGAAGGACGAGTGGCTAAAGAGTGCATGGGCAAGAAGGACTAATAAAAGTAGACGAAGACCCAGAAATATACAGAGACAGGAGGAAAGACAGAAAAGAACAGAGGGGACTGGCACAACAAACCAATGCACGGACAATACATGAGACAGACTAAAAGAATTAGCCAGCGATGACACATGTGCAATGGCTACAGAGGGGAGAGCTCAGAAGGAAATCGTGGGAGGATGATAACAGCGGCAAGGACAGGTCAGGCCCTAGAACCAGATATGTTCAAAGTACGATAGACGGCATAACATCTCTCCCATATGTAGGAAGTGCAATACGAAAAATGAAACCAAAACCCATATGCAAGTGAAGCCCGGCACCCGTTGCACAGAACCAGTACAAAAAAGATTGCATGATTTCAGTGGCAAAAATCCCGCCCTCCACTGGAGCCTGTGCAAGAAACATCAGCTACCTTGCAGTAATAAGTGGTACGAGCACAACCCGAGTGAGTGATAGAAAAACGATCAGGCAAAAGATCCTCTGGGACTATGGTATCAGAAAACGGATAGGGTGATACGGTGCAAATAGACCCGACGTGACATGATTGACAAAGTCGAGAAGAAAGTATCACTCATTGATGTCGCAATACCATGGGACACCAGAGTTGAAGAGAAAGAGAGGGAAAAAATGGATAAGTTATCAAGATCTGAAAATAGAAAATAAAAAGAAGGATATGGGATATGCAGTGGAAATCGTACCCATAATCATAGGAGCACTAGGCACGATCCAAGATCCCTGAAAAGGAATCTAGAAAAACTAGAGGCTGAAGTAGCTCCAGGACTCATGCAGAAGAGTGTGATCATAGAAACGGCACACATAGTAAGAAAGTGATGGACTCCTAGGAGGCAGGATGCAACCCGGAACCCCACACTATAAATACCACCCAGTCGAATTGGAGGACTGTGATAGAGCAAAAAAAAAAAAAAAATAATAATAATAATAATAAGTGAAATTCTGGAATAAAATTCAGAATTGTTTTGTTATCGCAGCTTTAAGCTGCCACGGTCTTACTGACTAACTGATTTGTATGTACACGTGTTCGCGTGTGCAAGTTTGATTTCAACCCTTGTTTATTTATTACTTATTCAATATTCTATTCTATTCAGTACTGTTTTGTTTTCACGTATTGATTATTATTATTATTATTTTTATTATTATTATCATAATTATTATTATTATCTTCGACCAAACAAATATCTGACGCCGTGCAGGAAGGCGAGGCCGCTGCTCGTCGATGACTTTAATCGGGAAGGGAATTATATAATAAAAGTGTGATTACGTCATCGGATAAGAAACTATTATCTCACGTTTTAGTATTGTCATCGTCGAAGTACTACTCTGCCTTTAGGCCAATGCAATTCGTAAAATGCATGCCTGTAGGTAGTACCTGTATTTCGCTCAAAATAAAAGAGGGTATGTTAGGTCTCCATGCCCGCATCCTCACGTGTTACCCAAAACATGGGCACGTTCCCGGTGCCCGTCACGTGCAGCCTTCAAGACGGGATAAGAAGAGGCGGAGGAAATACGTGGTTTCCCGAACCGTTTGCTCCCCCCCACCCCCCCCCCCCCCCACTTGTGATACAATCTCAAGGTTTGGTGGTAGGTCATTCGGTATGAGTCCAAAGGAGGTGGGTATGTGGGCAAAGGGCCTTGGAGTGAGGAATAATTTCTGAAGCGGTATGCTGCTGCCTTACGTAAGTAGGCGTTGTCAACGCTGATCGGCAATGCTTGGTAAACCATGTTCTTCTTCGTGATTTACGGTGGACAAAGACACCGAATTACCTCAAAAGACTCAGAATTGTTTTAAATGTCCGTTATAAAAGTGACTTATCATAACAGACGACGCACACACCAGGACAATTAACAACAGAGACCATTCATATAGTAATTATACATGACCAGGAGCCACATTCCTAGACTCATGAAACTCACCAGAAGAATTTGCTTTAAAATGCTCCTAGACTCATAAACCTCACCAGAAGAATTTGCATGAAAATGCTAAATGAAAGAAGATTAACACTTTTGTAAGAAGAGTCCAAAGGGAACGGACAGATAATAGCCAACAGTGCAAATGATGGGGTACTCAAGATGATAAAAATTGTGGAGCAAGGGTTGCAGTAAAAAAAAAAAAATAGTTCATTTAGCGCGGCGGGAACCTCTACGGTTGCGCAGCTCATACTGTGGAAAAGTTCTGTAACCTTTTCATTCATTTGTAGGTGCTCTTTGTCTCATCCTTGTTTGTGTACGTGAGTGTCTGCGTGTTCGCCCAGATTGTACTTCAAGCCTGAAGATCAGAGCGCCGGACTTATGGGTCATTATCCTGTATCCTTACGCACTTGAGAATTCTCTGGAGAATTCTGCGGCAGAATGTTGTACCCAGTATACACTGCCGATCTTGGCTGGCCACAAGGCTACGGAATCTCTGTCAGGGTTATGCTGCTTGTGTAAGGTTCAAAGAAGCTAAAGGAATCTGGTATTGCAGTCGCTTATCTAAGTGTCTGTTTATATTCTACACTGTTCAGCTAGTGTTTTGTATATACGAAGAATAATCTTGTGCAGTCTGAATTTTGTTAAGATAAGTAAATATGTTTATTTCTTTTGATGATGCAGTATGCCCATGAACTTTGTGAATAAGTTTTGCTAAACAACAGTCTTTCCTTCTCTCTCTCTCTCTCTCAAATTGCTAGGCCGAGGCTTCAGTTGAAGACATGGCTTCTGTGCAGTTAACAAGAGCGTCAACTGCAACCTTGACCAGTTTGTGGTTTTCTGCACTGAACGAAACTGCATTGGCTTTATATCAGAGTTTTATTGCTCACAAGATAAGCTATCACGAAGGCGCAGGAATAACGGTCAGGGAAATTGCTGACGTTTCGATTCAAACTTCGTCGAAAATGGCAAAATGAACCGAACGCCTGTATTTTTTTTTCTTATCGTCATATCGTATTTCTTAAACTTTTCATTCTCATATTTTTCGCACGAGGTATTCAGGGTTTTGAAAGTGTATTTGCAATACATACACGGGTGAGTGCGCACGCACATACACATACACACACACACACACACACACACATATATAGATATATATATATATATATATATTGTTTGTTTGTGTGTGTGTGTGTGTACACACACACACTTACACACACACACACCATATATATATATATATTATATATATATATATATATTATATATATATATATGTATATATGATATATATATATATAATATATATATTAATATAGTGTGTGTGTGTGTGTGTGTGTGTGTGCGCGCGCGTGTCGAGGCCATAAGCAGAACAGATGTGTAGTAATGACGTAGAGCGCCACACCTGTGCAGTGTTGTATACTGGCATTTCTTTTGGTTCACCTACATCATCACATATAATTTTCATTGATGGTATTAGTGCATTAGTGTAAAAATGCTGAGTGTTTTCATCGACTCTGGAATAGTTTAAATGTTAATCTACAGACACACACACAAATGAAGGAATATATTATAACTGGTCACTTCACTAGACATGTTGTGATGTATTCTGATAACTATTATAGCCTCGAGGAATTGAGGATATTAAGTTGAACACAAACACACACACACCCACACACACACACACACCTGATGATATCCATAAATAATGTATGGAAACTTATTGTGAATATCATTGACCTTCACATATTTATCTTTTTGCTGTTTCTGAGCTTGTAATGGAATATGAAAATGAATAAGCCGGACTTTGTTTCAAGACTTTGAACATGTATTCATTTTAACATTGGTAAGCTGACTTGGGGTAGAAAAACGGATCACAGATGAATGAACTCCTAATGCCTTGTCTCATGGACCTTTCCCTACTATTTATAATGGAACTCCACCTTTCAAAGCAGTTTACCTAGCCTCTTTTCAGTTTTGCTTCCTTAAGTCTTGAATACAAAGACAACTCTCTCATTAGGTACATGTAAATGCAGACTCCATGGAAAGTGTGTCTAAAAGAGAATCATCAGACAACAGAGATGGCCCTCTGAGTCACCAAATGACAGGGGAGTTCCTGGAGGCACATGGCACCAGCGATTTTAACTGTAGTAGGCCCCAGCTTACAATGGCCAAAGGTCACACCTACTATATGTCACTTGCTTGAAGGCAAACTCCTTTCTGGGCACAAAATCTCCCATTCAGCTGTCCCACAAACTAGTGAACACCTTAAACACAGAAGAAACACTACTCATTAGCGGCAGTGGTCTACACACCTCTCCTACAATGATGACTCATCCTATACATGGACTCCAGTTCAATGACGAGACAAATTTGCTAAGCTGCGCCTGTCCCTTCTGCGAGTTGTTCACTCGTGAGTCAGGATGTTAAAGTACTAGTTGAATTTTGATCCCTCTTGCAGGAAAGAAGTCCTTTTGTTAACTTGGATACTGAAACTGGATTTAGTTTGAAGATTTAAACATGCATTACTATTTAGTCGGAAGATTTAACTTGCAGGTACATTTGCACAAAGTTCATTACTTCATGATTACTGCAGAGTACGTATCTTTTATTTCTCCTGTATAGTATCATTCATTCATTATTTTTGGAACCACTGCATTTTACATAATTTCTTGTTCATTTTATGCAGCAAAGTTTAAATTATGTTTCTGTTTCCCCTTTTTCCTTGATGTCCATCAAGGAAAAAGTAACTCAAAGATATTTTCTTTCTATATGGCCCATATATAGATGGGAACATCCTGGAATGCCAAATATAAAGGTTTCATAAAATTCCTGGTCCCTTGTATAGGATGAAAGAGTAAAACCCTTTTCAGCTTTCAATGTTGGTAGTAAAGGCTGGGACTTAAAAGAGGGAGGTTGGTTTGGTTGTAAATTACTATCGTGTTGGTTATCATTATTATTCTATTAATAAATGTCTGTAACTACCTGTTAATTTATGAAATCAGTTCTAAGTGCAGATCATATTTTACTTTGCTCACTTTAATTTTTAGAATAACTGCATCAATTGATTATGTGTCAGAGGTTTAAGGCTTTTTTTTATTTCATTATTTTTCAAATACTCTGGAAATATAAACTGAAGGTAGCAAGGGACAAGAGATGCGCAGTTTAAACCACCTGTAAATACCTGTAACATGTGGGCAATGTCTAATTTTGCCAAAACCTTGCGTGTTTTGCTCAGCATGCTTGTTTACCCCCTCACTGGAAGCAAGCCAAGATTTCTTTTGTACGTGCACACGAATTAAACTATTTCAGAAATGAGGATGATCACAGTGCAAAGAATGCTGCATAATCTTCCTTATCAGAGCTTCACATATGGTACAGTGAGGTTAGTTTTTCGGACTTCAAATTCTAACTGTAAAATTACAAGGAAATAGTATTTTGCCACTAGCTGAAGGCTACCTTGACCTTACCACACCTACCAGCTCTTCTCTCAAATCTATGCTGTTAATGATTGCACTGTCACTTCTGTGTGATGATGTATAATTTTATAAGACAATTAAAAACCTATATGGTAACCAGATAATTTCAAGGTGCGTGTTTATCATCCTTGTATCAATGCAAATACTGCATTGTACTGTTGTGATAGGGACTATCATCATCATCTCTTCATTTTTACCACTTTCCAGTGTTAATGTGACCACGAGGTAGTTTCTCTCCCTCTTCATTCAAGTGGTCCTTTAAACTTTATTTAGTACTGAACTGACATTTGTAATATATCTCACCCTTCATTCATTATTTCTTCAACAGGACTTGTGAGCATTCAGGGTGACTGTCGACCTTTGATTGCATGTGGAAGGCAAGTGGGTGTCATAAGACCTGATGTTGCATGCTGCCTCTTGGACTACCCACAAGTGTTTACTCCTACAATCGATGCATTCATTATCAACCCTCAGGTAACTGGACTTGTCAAATGGCAGGGTACATTTATCATCAAAAGATACAAAATGTTCAAGTCCTTGAACTTAGCTGTGCATAGGAAAGGACATGCTGAACATAAGAAACTACATTTAGGTTTTTTTGTTTTGAAAAACAGATTTTTGTTTTGAAGTGGTAGAATTGGCCATAAGCACCTTTAAATTGTACTGCAATATTAATATCCGAGTACTTAAATTAACTTCAAATTCGAAACAGTTCTCTCAGATTTGGTTAGTCAAGTCTGACTGATAAATATATCTAAACATCATTTTTCTTTCATCTCCAGCTGGATTCTTATGCAGCAAGATCAAATGCCATAGAACTTGTCCTCCGTGACTTGAGAGCCAAAAATGCTCTTTACTCGTTGAGTGGTTGGCGGGAGGAGTGCTTCAACGTTTGGGCTGATTTTGGCACAGAGCCACTCTTCAAGATAGAAAGATCTGCTGCCAGTAAGCTTTGTCATATAATCTTGCTTATATATTCAGTTGAACAAAAAACATAAAAATTTAATTTTCTTTTATAAAAAAAGAATCATGTTACTTTTTTTTGGCATAGAGGAAACATTAATGAATCATGAATTAAAATAAAATTGGAGGTCCTCTCATAAACAATATGTTGTAGTTTATTAATGTCATATCAATATATATTTGAAATTAAACTGGAAAGTGTGTACAGCTATCACTTTTTGCTTTTCTAGCTGTACTTGGGATCCGAGCATACGGAGTCCATGTTAATGGTTACACAAGATCACCAGATGGCAGCATGATTGTCTGGTTGCAGAAGAGAGCAATAGATAAGCCAACTTATCCTGGTATGATGGACACAATGGTGGGTGGTGGACTGACAGCAGGACTTCTTCCTTCACAAGTTCTGTTTAAGGAAGCCTTTGAAGAAGCCTCCATTCCTGAACACTTAGTCAGGACAGCCAAAGCAGCCGGCACTGTGTCGTAAGTCAAGAGTATATTTCTTTTTACATAAATTGATGGTGACTTTTGGCACTGAGTTTCTGTCCTTTGCATCTCCCCAAGGTTCTTTGTTGTGAACGTCTTGCAAAAAATGTTTTAAGGGCACTTTCTCATAACCAGCAGCCATTTTAGTTAGGAATGTCATTTTTTGGGGTGCATTAGTAAAATGTATAGCTTTTGTACACCTTTTTTTGTAAATGTACTATCTCATAAATTTACTAAAGAAGAAGAAATAAAGACAGTTAATTCATATTCTAAGAAATATCCTTTTGTTATTAATGGAAAATTGACTCATGCAGTACCCTGTTTGTGATATCCCAGGTATTTACTACCTGCTTTTTGATAATTTCAACCTTTCATGAATCTTTTCCTTTAATATGCTGTCTTTTGTTTTTCAGATTTTTTGTTGAGACAGAGCGTGGCCTACATGCCAACACAGAATTTGTTTATGACTTGGAACTTCCTTCTGATTTTGTACCTTCTAATAATGACGGTGAAGTTGAAGGTTTTGAAGCCATCCCAGTAGAGGTAACAGTCATATTTTACCATTATTCATTTCTTTGCATATAATGCTGATGCAATAACTGAAGTCTTCCTTCTCACAGTAACTAAAATCATATCTCTCACATACCAGTGCGAATAACTAAAATCATATCTCTCACATACCAGTTCGTAGGTTGAAGTCACTCAATTACAAGAGTATTACAGTCATGAAATACTACAGTATGTAAATACAAATTTGGCACTCAATGAAGGGAACAGAATTCTGAAATTTTAATTAAAAGTATTTTTTTTTTATCACCTGAAATATCACACATCAGTGTGTGGCCACAGATATGGAAACCTTGATGGCCTAGAATGGTTAATGAATTTTGTTCATTTATTGTGCAATAATAAGAGACTGCTGTTGCCCTTTATTTTCAAACTCATTTTATATTTTCAGGAGCTTCTGGACCGAGTAACATCATCGAAATACAAGCTCACCTCCGTACCTGTTGCTATGGATTTCCTCATTCGGCATGGATTCATTACTTCTGACAATGAGAACCAATTACCAGTTCTAATGGAACTGCTTCATGTACCTCTTAACCAGTTATACATTCACTGGCCCCACACCATTACTCCAACCTCTTCTCCGACTCCTCCTCTCAGTGATGTTTAAAGACTTGAAAAATAGACAATGCCAATGTGACACATCACAAAACTCATCTAGGTTTCAGTTCAAAGGAGCCTAAGCTTGCTCTGAACCTCTTCAGAGGTGAAATTTGATCGAGGCTAGGCTAACTGTTTATCAGTGATATGGGATGAGGTTCGAACAACTTTGGTTTGCCTCGAGTGACAATTCTGAGGTAAGTTCAGCAAAGCCTGGACTTGTTTTGGATCAACTCACACACCCATTACACTGGTATTATGGGAGGGTTCACAGAACAAACTTCCAAACTCACAGTGTACCACTTGTATAATATGTTGGTTGTAAAGAAAAATGACTAAGGTAAAATTAATTGATGAATAAGAAGGAAAAGTATTCAAAAGTCTATATCAACACAATTGATTTTTTAACCAATTTTTGAGGTTATGTAAATATTTTATAAGTGATTCTTACACAACAATATACAATGAGAACAAAGTCATTCCAAAACAGGTTTCTTCTCAGTAATAATTTATTTTATGGAATGCTGGTAACAAATAAATCTCAATACAATGTAAAAGTAGGAACTGTAACAAGACAGCCATTTCTATAACATTTACTTCTGTATGTCTGCTTACTGTTAATCTCTCAATACTTGAGTACTACCTGAAACATGCGTCGTTTTTATCTGATCATGGTTTTTTGGTTAAACTAACTGCGACTGCAGGACCACAGATATTTTAATGTTATTAGTTTGGTACATTTGGAATTTGCTTCTGACAGGTGTGGGTGAAAATGTATAGAAAGATATTGCCGCCAACTTTTTTGCTGAAACATTGGATGGGATGATTCAAAGTTAAGACTTCAGAATTTAAATATACAAAGTTTTTTATATGAAATAAATGAGTTAGGTTAGAATAGAATTACTGTACCATAGTTATATAGAGTAGTAAAAGACTTATTTTATATACAAATAATTTCATATCATTCATGCTTCAAAAGTTCTCCTTGAAAAATACAAATCATGTCCCAATCATATTCCATTGTTATTAAAAAAAAAAAAAAAAAGCTAAACTCACGCACAGTTTTCTTACAATTGCAATTCACTCTCATCTCAATGAACTGTCTTCAAGGTTGACTGCCATGAGTAGCCATGTCATGGCAAGGTAAATGTACAGATTCTATGAGACTTGTTACAACCTCTATAATTACTATAAATATTTATTCATTATGCATGATGATGATGTG
Source organism: Macrobrachium nipponense (assembly GCF_015104395.2). Lineage (NCBI taxonomy): Eukaryota > Metazoa > Arthropoda > Malacostraca > Decapoda > Palaemonidae > Macrobrachium > Macrobrachium nipponense. Next base: position 25,619,017 of record NC_087207.1, on the reverse strand, counting down.
AATTAGTTTGTGATGCTGATGTAACAATGTGAAACATTAGTGCCTAGTCACAGGAAATGATTATCTCATCAGACGTCATGTCAATGGTGTTGCTGTTGTCTTCTCCAGCCATTGTGCTTTAAGTGAATCTGAATGTGATTTTGCTATAAGTAATATGATAATGTTATCCATACAATATATATAACCTATACTATTAAACTTTGTGATGATGAATTCTTTACCTACACATAAGTTGAACAGTTCAGTAAGTAGCAAGTCTTTTCTAGGTGAAAGAAAGAATTAGCCGAAGTAAATCTTTAGTAAAAGTGAGTGAGTGTTAACACGAAGGCAAAACACTAAGTACTTTTAAATTACTGTATACTTTAATCTTCTTACCTGAACTGTACAATTTAGTTTGTTTGTAGATGTCTCAGCCATTAATCATATCATAATCATTCATTAGTTGTCATAATCAATCATTAATCACTCATTACAATCATACTTGTATTTCATTCATGTGTCATATATGCTTTGAAAAAGCAAACTGACCATTTTGCGCTTATTTCATTGTGATTAAGAAAAGAGATATTGTTTTGTACAGGTTATGTAGAAGAGATATTTTAATAAATATTGAAAATGACTGTTTATTTCTGTAGCCTTCACAGACCTCATCAAAGATAAGGAAATCCAAGTTTCAGATTTCATAATGGTAGCAGGCCAAATAAATCTTTCCAGATTCATAAGAGAGAAGTAGAAGACAATATCAAGGCATCTTGGGTTCAAAGGATAGCTACAGAGAATCTCTGATACTGTACAAGGCACTCTAAACCAGATCATCTTGGAAACCATGTAATACATAAAGTGAAATAACTACATTTCACCTCTTTGACCCAAAATCACAATTTCAATTTTCATTCAACATCTTAGCATTCCTCTCTGCCAAAGCTGCACATTCAGCTCACATTTTTGCAATCATTGCCCCTGTATTTGCTGATGGAGAGAATGAGGGTGTATATCTGAGCACAGAAAAGGTGAAAAATATGGAACCAATCATGCACTGCCAAAATGTATTTCCTTCAAGCCAATTAAAGAATAAAGGAAAAGAAGCAACAAGAATGACCATGCTTTTATTTTATGCAGAACTGCTCAAGCTGTGTGAATGGTCACCCTGAAAAGAATGCTTCCAAGAAGGAACCACAGGAATCTTGGCAACAAACATAATGGAGGAGCTGTTCATGGGAAACTAGATAGCTGACTAGTTGCATAAGCAGTATGGGAGAAGTTTGCATCTGAATAGATTGTTTGTTAACAGTATTGCTAACCACTGGGATCAAAGGCAGTTAAGGAAGTGTGAGAAAATCAAAATATGCTAACACTACCAGTATAAATATCTACTGCTGCTTTAGGACCAAGAAGTATATCACCAGTATATTGAGGCAAGTCCTTAGTGGGTGCAATAGTACAGGTTAATGGCAACATGAGGGTATACACGCCACGGCCGTCCCCCCCCACCACACACACACACAGCCAATGCCTCTGAGGGAGAAGATCTACAGCAATGATGAGAAAAGGGCTACAGTCATCAATTTAAAGAAGCTGTATCCTCTAGATCCTTCAAACTTTGCTTTACCTGTCTGTTTATGTAAAACTGATGATAAATCAGGCTGAAAAGGAAAAAGCATGCCTCGATCAGAAGGAATGTTCTCTACTGTAAAAGCATCATCTGTGGCTCCTAAAAAATTCAAGAAGAGGAGATCAAGAAGTTGGGATCTCTTCCTAGGCTGAATATGAAATTGCTGTACTACCTGCCAGTAGTTCCTATACACCTTGAATCATTACATATACAAAAAATAATGACCTCCATTAAGCTAATAATCAACAAAAGAGGTCACACTGACTTCACACAGGCCAACTGAAGAAAGCAATCTTTAAAGTTAAAAATACACAATCTAAATTATGCTAGACGATAAAATAAAGGAAAAATAATCCTGATTTATCGTCAGTTTTACATAAACTGACAGGTAAAGCAAAGTTTGAAGGATCTAGAGGATACAGCTTCTTTAAATTGATGACTGTAGCCCTTTTCTCATCATTGCTGTAGATCTTCTCCCTCAGAGGCATTGGCTGTGTGTGTGTGTGTGTTTGTGTGGGGGGGAGGGGGGGGACGGGCGGGGCGTGTATACCCTCATGTTGCCATTAACCTGTACTATTGCACCCACTAAGGACTTGCCTCAATATACTGGTGATATAACTTCTTGGTCCTAAAGCAGCAGTAGATATTTATACTGGTAGTGTTAGCATATTTTGATTCAAATCCCACGGGCAATAATTATTCCCATTTGGTGACAAAAGTCACCACAATCGAGATAATGCACATAAAACAAAACAAAAAACCTAGCTCTTCTCCAAGACGGTTAAGGAAAAGACTGAGCGTGTCACAGAGTGTGGTGCCCGGTCTCTGACCAGCCATCACCTCATACGCACAGGAGTTGCCAGATCTCACAGATTCCTTGCTATACAATCTTTTATAGTTTTTAACCTGTTACCAGCTGGCACTTGGAAATTATCCTATTGTTAAGACCGCAGGTTTGTTCCGCATATGAACAACTTTTTGTAAGCATGAAGCTAATGACCTGACAGGACAACATTCCTGAACATTCAACATACCAAACTGAAATTGGTATGAGAAAAAAATATGCACAACAGTGAACAACAGTTGTTCAAAATGAAAGTATACTGTACCTACAGTTTAACTTACTTTGACAACTGTTTACAGATTACCAACCGTATATGCAAAGCACTTATCACATAAATGAAAATATCCAAGTAAAAACATGAGAAAATTTAAAGCAAAGAATGAATTACCAATGAATTACAAACCAAATGTTTGTACTGGCAAACAGATGGAGTGACTGTCGTTATGTAAGGTCTGGAGTTTGGATGTATACATAACAAGGGAGTTAATCCACTCCATCTGCTTTTATAGCATGTCTGGATAATGAACTGGTGCACATTTAAGGCTATGGTTAAGTGATTAGTTTTTGATAATACAAAAAAACTTTTACACAGAACAACCACCCTGCAACTTCTTCTTCAAAAGAAAATCTTGACTAGTTTGATAAGTCCTAACATCAGACACCATCAATTAGATATACATATTACCCACTGTTAGTTACAAACGTGGGAAAGAAAACTACATAGTATACTATATATACTCACTCAAATTCCTTGAAGGGAGAAGAACAAACATCAGTTCTCTCTTCACACATAAATGAAGTTGGAATAATACTAGTTGAGAAAAAACAACAATGTCTACTTGTTATACTGTAATATGCTTCAGCAGCTAAGCAAGTCTTTGATCTTGAAGGACCTTAGAGTGCTTTTCTCTTAGGTAATTACTCTATCTAAGGTCCAGTTTCCCATAAGCAGGATTTGGTACTACATACAGTATAACAATGTATAATAATATTTGGAATACACTCCATAAAAAAAAATTCAAAATTTGGAACGTCAATTCTGAATCAGTTTTACTACTGAATGATTGTGTCATTGCTTACCTGTTTCCCTTGCTGGTTCATTATTTTGTTGCCATATCATGTCACTCAACTTTGCACTTTAGTGTAAATCAGTTAAAAATCTCAAAAGACAATTGCAGTCTTTCTAATTTTGACACTGTACTCCAAGATTCATCACTAGGCTTCTTTAGCTGGAAGAATTGGAAGAGATTGTCACAAATAGCAACGAAACATTTTTGAAGTAGCCAAAAAAAAAACAAGTGCATAATACTATGTACCTTGAACAAATCTTTCAGTTTTCAAGAATCTCAGTCAAAAAATTTAAACTGAAATCAGGACAACCAAAGTTATTTAGGCCATTTAAGAGACCTAGGAAAGACTTTGTAATGTGCTGTTACCTAAACATTATCAATTCTTGAATAACTGGTTGTGCAGTCATTACGTAAATTCAAGATATAATTCATGAACACTTTAATTCTGAATTATGTTAGTTATATTTGTAGAACTGTTTTCTATGTTTCTAGTAACTGATGAAGAATTTGGCAATGCTTTTGCTTAGTCAATTTTTACTTTTATTCTTTACAAGTGAACATCATAAGTTTGCAATCTCCCAAGTTATTTATTCTTTCTTTAATATTTCCTTGCTAGTCACTCACTCACACCTTTTGCCTCCCAGTTTGGTTGTGGGATTCAAGAGAATATAATTAGTATCTTCTTATATTTCGATGCTTCTTTCCTTGATCTTGGAAGGGCATTACATTTGCTTACCCCATAAAAATTCACATTTCACCATCATCATAATAAAAAGCAAACTACTGAAACATAACAATGTATTTCAATTAAGTTGACATAAATAAGTCCCTGGTTATCGGCGAGGGTTCCATTCTCGGGCGGAGTGCTGGTAAGCAAAAACCGCCATTAACTGAAACTCAGCAATTTATGGTGCTTATGGCGCCGAGTTTTGGTTAGTGGCGCCTCTACTAGGTATGTTATGGCGCCATAACTCTCTGTTATCAGCACCTTAAGGCGCCGATAACCAAAACTCGGCTGGTTATGGTGCCTTAAAACCGGATCGCCATTAACGGAGTCCACTGATAACCGGGGACTGCTCATCCAGATTACTCAGCAAATTACCAAGGATCTTCATTCGAGAGGTATTTCCTTTTCTTTGCAGTGTTCATGTAAGGTTTCAAAATAAACTCTGTATCAGCAGCCCCCTCTTCGGCTATGGTTCCCAGGATAATACGATACACTGAAAAACAGGATAATAAAGATATGTAAATACTATGAAATGAAATGAAATTATTCTCCTAGGCTAAAAGTAAGACACAATTTGAAACAGATTCTCCATAATTCCATAGACTTCTAATGTAAGTTTGCATCATGTATTCATATGGCATATCCCATAAACTTTGATGTAAGAAAAATATATTGCTAATATCCTTTATTGTTTGTTCTTCTTATAAATAAGTTTAACTTTCAATTCAAGTAAGTAACACACAGTACTGTACGCAACCAAACCACCATTATTAGCATTTTTATACTGAAGTTACCTTTTGAAGGCTAGGGGAACTTTATATGTCCCTCCCCCCATTTACCCATCAAGAGACCATAAATTATAAGATGATCCCACTTTCTTCTTTTATATGGCATCCATAACACAACTTATTAGTAACCTATCCTGCCTATTAATTTGGTCATCTCTGTGAGACTTTGAAGGATCTTTTGTTTTCACTTGTATTATCTCTATGGTGTTTCATAATTCTGGCATAAGGCACTGATAGCCAAACTTTCTGATTTACTCCTTCTGCAATATCTGTTCCATTTCCCCAACTCTACTGATGTTCCTCAGGTTCCATTCTTTCAACTACTCATCAGTGACTTCTCCAACCTACCTCCTCCCCAATCATGTTTTTGCTGACTCTTCAATACTTAATATTTCTTCTTCCTTCATTTCTCAGCCCTCTTCATCTTTTACACTGTCTTTAATCGCTCTTTTTGTTGTCTATCAACTCTTATCTGAGTTTATTTAAATACTTGTCAAGTTTTCTCCTAGAATTATGTGCCCTTTATGTCACCTAATCAAACTCACTTTATAAGAAACAAAGCATAAAGATCTTTGTTAAAAAAATATAATTTCCAATAAAGTATTTGTGTAAGAGTATTAAGTTTTGAATATTAAGTGTTGCAAGAAGTTTACTGTAGTTTTTCACAAACTTATTCTCAGCTAAAATAGCTTGATCTGTAAACAGCTGCTGTCATGGTAAACCAATAGCAAAACATTCCTAAGCTTTTAGTAAAACATCTGCTGTTGGAACATGTTACATCTTATAAATTGCCATGATAAAATTAACATATGTCAAAAAGTTTATAAAAATATTGTATTTTATCTCAAACATAATACTATATACTGTAATGGTAAATACCTTCATCAGCATCTGACTGGGAAACTACAAAATAAGCATGAAAATAAAACAAATGCTTACATTTCATACTAAAGCGGGGGCCAATTTCTTGAAGGGAATAATCCTTTCCCCCATCAATCTTCTTGTAAGTGTGCTGCCTGAATAAAATCCAGTCATCCCAATTGACGAATGAAACAACACGAGTGCTATCTTCTTTTGGGACAGGAAACAAGTACTTCAAAATGTTTGTAGTCTGAAAGGTAACAAGTTTCAAATTATGATAAGACATCAGAAATAATTTTGTATACTATATTATTATCAGAAGTAAACATAAGAAGAAAAAATCAGTGTGTTCAATTTAAAAACTATATTCACTAAACAAAAACTAAAATTACATAAAATATTTAAAAATTACAATATTTAGTGACCTGCTGAGGAGATAACTGAGACTGTCATTCAAAAATTATGGGAGCATAACAGAAGCAGTTACCAAATGAACTATAGAGTATAAATTACAAAAGGAAACATACAGCTTCATTCATAACACTATTCATAACTAAGCAGTCAAATTATAATCTGAAAGTCTTCCACTGCTGGAATGGATCTGGGAACATGCCATGGAATAAAGTTATTGAGATGTGATGCCTACTATTTGAAAATGCTCAGTTATCAATGACCAAGATAGTTTGGGCCAGTAGTAAAAAAGGGTAAGGAACAGTTAGCTAGAAAAGTAATAGATAAGGAAATAGCAAGACAAAGACCAGAATGAAGGCACATATATTCATGAAGAAGGATACAGATGAAATCCTAACACACTTGGAGCTGCAGGTAAGAAATCCCCAAGGTAAAATAGTAAAGAAACTGGCTAAGCCTTCCACTTTTAGCAAGAGATTTGGTATGAGGGTATTTAATCCCCTTCTCTTCTCCCTAAATTGTTCTAGTCAAAATATACTTCGTACATTTATGGGAATATAATGGTTTCAACTTGTAAGAGGGCTGAGCATTTTCTAGCTAATATGTACATAGGTTAATAAATGTAAAACACCTATAAAAAGTACTTAAACTTAAACTGACATGAACCTTGAATAATTAAGTAAGGAAATAAACTACTCACTCGAACACCTAATGGTGATTTGAAGTTCTGAAAAATTAGGTGAGGATACTGCTCTGACATAGTGCCAATATCAGGAATATCATGACGCATAACAACATCAGCCAAAGTGAAGTATGCCGTTGGTCCACACGGTAAATGGCTGATCACCATTGCATCTGGTCTGCCTCTGTTGAAAAGTTCCAGTATCATCAGGTCCCAAACACACACACAAAAAAGTGTACAACAGAAAATTTATGCTTTCAATTACAAACCTATGTGAGATGAATTCTATTTACATATTCAATTTTCAATTACAAACCTATGTGAGATGAATTCTATTTACATATTCAATAAAAAAAAAAAAAACTGAGTTAACTGTAAACCTGTAGTTTAAGGCAGTCCTGACTTACAAAAGCAATTGTAAAATATAAGGTTTATACTGCATAATTACAAATCATCAGTGAAGGACACAAATCCCAAATTACCTACCTGGTTTCATGCAAAACTATGAAGTCAGTGACTTGATTTGCTCGACAGGCTTCTATTAACTGTTTATTCTCATATTTTCCCCTGTTCATCCTCTGTGAATTTGGAAACAGTAACTTCATTTCCTAAAAAAGAAAAAAAATTCACCGTAACTACACGAGATATACAGTGTTATAAGTACATACTAATGCTACCTTGAAAATTAAAAATTAGTCTACAGGCCTATAGAGCAACATTCTAGTTTTTCATGTGGCTCCTTAAAGGATTAATTCTTACAGGAAAAGTGATAAATGAAGCAATTTAAAATGGCTACAAAAGCTAGTTGTGTAGGCAGACCAAAGTGAATGGATGAACTATAAAGCGCTGGTGGAGACCAAAGGGATTAGCCAAATAAAGCAGATAGTAAGTGGGCACACTTTCCTAAAAAAAAAAAAAACTACAACTGACTGCATGTTTGGATTAACAAGTGAGAAACATTAGAGGAATGCCATATTCTACTTCTGATGGCTGATGTCTATGGCAGTTACACCATTGCTTTTCATACGGGTCTTGCAAAATGTTGCCCTGAACTCAGGCTACAAAGTATAAAAGAAGAGTAATTCACAGATCATTTTGTACTTAAAAGTGGTGGTGTTGCCATCTGCTGATGGTAACAAAAGGTTCTTTGCAGAATCTTTAGGCCCTAACTGAAGTGACTTTTACGTGCCTTCAATTTTTCATCCGCTCTTTTCTATCTCTTCACTGAGCTGCCAAATTTCTTTAACTTTGCTTTAATCTTCTCATGTCATTCATAAACACTACTTGGGTTGCCTTGAGAGTGCTCTTTTCTTTGTACGTATTAGCTTTCATTTGCTGATACTGTAATTTTAAGCCAAATCAAGATAGTTTACACTACTATTCATGTGCCATGTTATACAAGAAAGTTATCATGGGAAAAAGGGCATTTTTATGCATCAAGATTCTTAAAGATTTTACCCCAAATCTCTGCAGTTCCCAACTATGCTATCAACATCACTGTAAAGCACTTCAAATTAAAAACAATCTTCCCAGTTCCTAATCATCCCATTATTGTTATTGGCATCTATTGCATACATATGTGGTGGTACATCAGTTATGCCTAAGACCATATGCCTCTTCAGCCACAGTTGTAATGCCTTTTACCTTTTACTTTCAACTATTCCCTTTTGTCTCTTCCAAGTAAACTGTTCAACTCCTTCAACTTTACCATTAACCAACTTTTGCACCTCATTCAAGAACATAACATATCCTTCAAGATGTCCATACTAGTTATGTCCAAAATTCTATTAATAACAAGTGCATCAGCCTTTTGCTTCACAGTTGAATGTGAAATTAGTTTACTTCACTTATTTCTGTTTCTTTTCTGTTATCAACATTTTCTGCCTGAATATCCATCTCACCTAAGTCTTCATCTATGGCCTTCTCCATGACTGCCTTCCAATTAGTCTTTGTCCTGCTACCTTCTTACTCACTCACTCTCACGCACTCACACTCCACTGGCTGTGGGCCTCCATGGCTCTTTGCCACCGCTACAAGAAGCTTCCAACGACCACGGTCCTACGCAACATCCCACCAATCCTCTGGACCTTTTTATGTTATCAGACCATCTCATGCAGGGTCTTCCTGGAGGTCATCTGCCTTCTGGTTGTCCTCAGTCTATCCTCATGAGCCCTGGCCACATGCTCTCCCCACCTCAGTCTTTGAGACAAACTTCAAACATTCCAAGTAGCAAACTTTATGGGTTTTTTCCAGCTCATGATCTTCCTCGTTCCTGAGTCATCAACCTTCTTATCTACTTTTTCTCTATTCAACAGCTTTTCTTTTATCATGTGCCCAAACTTTTCCATATTTACTACTTCTCTATTCAATAGCTTATCTCTTATCATGTGCCTAACCTCTTATTTACTATTTCTATATTCGACACATTTGCTATTATGTGCCCTAACTTTTCCTTATTCACAAGTTCTCTATACAACTGCTCTTCTCTTATCAAATGCTCAAACCACCTCAAATCTTTAAGCTATGTCAGTTTTTTTTCTCCTACATATCTCAACAACTTCTTCATTAGCCTGATATTATCCAAAATACGTACCTTTGCAAACTGTTTGAGTTTGGCTGAGGGATCATGAGAAGTAGTGATAACAATTTTGGGATCTTCCACACCAGCCCATCGATACTCATCATCATTGTGTGTGCCACCACGAGTAGCCTCTCCTGTAAGCTGTACAGCTAATTTTGGACCAAGGTCATCCCAATCTCCCTCTTCCATAAGCTTTATCGCCGAGTCTTGCAATTTAGTTGGAATCTCTTTGCCCTCTGGAACAAAAACATTGACTTATAAAATATTATGATGATGCTCAACTACACTGCTTATGGAAGTTGCTCCCACTCCATTGGACTAATTTTAAAGTATAATTAAATTTTTTCAAATAAACGATGCACAGAACCTAACTGTTCTACCTATTTGAAAAAAAAAAATTTAAAAGGCGGTCTGAGATGGAAGAAAAGGTTTAGATTGGAGTAACAATAGAAAGTTAACCAAATATGCAAATACACTGACTGTTTTAATTATCAAAGCATCATAAGATTTCCATAGTTTGCTTAATAGAATGAATCATATATAAGTATAAGAACAACAGAAATAATGAGGACAGAGTATATACAAAAGGACAAAATAACATCATATGGAGAAATGATGAGGTTGACTCTTCAGATATTTAGAAACAAGGAAATCCAGCGCAGGTTTGCCGGAGGTGAAATTTAGTGAGACTAAAAAAGGCAAATCAAATTATGGGCAAACTAAATAGGATCTGGAAATCAAATACAGTTGCGAATATACTTGGAACACTTCTAAAAATACTTATAACTGCCTATTTTGATAGTTCAAACACCTAAAAACTCTAAAAACACATACCTGAGCATTTTAAGCTTTAATAAAAAAATGCAGTCACTAAAATAAGAAAATAAAGTTAGTGAATACAGTGGTCCCCCCGTATTCGCAGGGGATGCATACCAGACACCCCCCGTGAAGTTAGAACCCACGAATAGTTGGAACCCCTATCAAAATGCTGAAAACAGCCTATTTTGTTAGTTAAAACTCAAGAAAAACCCACTAAAAATGTTTATACAGTGGTCCCCCCATATTCGCGGGGGATGCGTACCAGACCCCCCCGTGAATAGTTAGAACCCGCGAATGTTTGGAACCCCTATAAAAACACTAAAAACAGCCTATTTTCTTAGTTAAAACTCAAGAAAAACCACTACAAATTTTCATGCTTGGTTTTTTTAATAGTTTTATCACAAAAAGTGCATTTTATGATGAAATTGACCAAAAAAACCAGGAATTTGTGGATATTTCTCATAGAAAAATACTGCGAATGCGCGAATTTTTAGCGAATAATGCGAATACGGGGGGCCCACTGTACTTATTTTTTTTTTATTAGTTTTATCACAAAAAGTGCATGAAATAGATAAAAAAAAAACCCAGAAATTTGTGGATATTTCTTGTAGAAAAATAGTACGTATAGTGAATATGTGAATTTTCCGCAAATAATGTAGGGAAACGTTCCCAAGAGAAATCCGCGAATGTGTGAGTCCGCGAATCCGGAGAACGCAAATATGGGGGGGTCCACTGTATTTCTCTATAAGAAATACTGCGAATAGGCGAATTTTCTGTGAATAATGTGTATATGTATGTTCCACAAATTCCTGGTTTTTTATCAATTTCATCATAAAATGCACTTTTTGTGATAAAACTATTAAAAAAACCAAGTATGAACATTTTGAGTGGGGTTTTCTTGAGTTTTAACAAACAAAATATGACAATTTGTCGTAAATTGCATTTTTCCTAACTATACAAATCTGAGGTCCTTTAACAATAGGAAGGTAACTAGCGGCAGCTGGGACGGTCGTAAGCTTCGAACAAGGGGAGAACGGTAGTTAACTGCTTGTCCCGATCGTGCGCGGCGCCCGCGGCGCCCGAGAGGTGAAGAATCACTTTTGATTTAGGCCCATGCAAAAAGTTGCAGAGTGAGGGGTGGCATGAGGTGGGACTATATGTAAAGGACCTCAGGTTTGTATAGTTAGGAAAAATGCAATTTTTGACAAATTGTCATTTGTTCCGATACGTAATACAAACCCTCGGTCCTTTAACAATAGGAAGACTCACTTATTGGTGGGAGGAATCTGAGTCTTTTTGGTGAACAGACTGGTGTTCGTCCAACCCTGGAGTGCCTCCCTGGTCGTAAGAGCAAGGGAGGGATCCAAACCTCTGACCGATTGAACGGGGTGTGCACCGCAGGATCAATGGTCAGACCTCTGGGCCAAGTACTAAGAGAGAGGCAAGCGTATCTCTTCGTACCAGCAAGCAAGAACTTGTTCCTGTTTGCAAGAGACAATCATAAAATGATGGGTTTGTCTCAAGTTGGCATCCACTTCCTCCCCTTGTTGGAGGAGAATGTGGTGGATATTTACTCCTATCCCTACTGAAAGGGATAGGATGGTGCTCTATTGAGTAGCTCACCTGCATCTCGTCCTTACCCAGCAGGGTGACGACCATGTCCCTCTACCCAGATGGTAGAGGGGAGAAAAAAGATGGGAAGAGGAGCCAGTCACACTCTCATTCACTCATCCATTCTTACGGTCACACCAGGACTCGATGCTGTTCAGTCCTGCGGGGAGGACTGGGTTAACTACACAACGTGTTGAGTCCAACCACCACGGTTCCCAAGGAAAAAGATCCAAGGAACTGTGGGCAATATCCCGAAGGGTAGAAGGAGTGCATGCGGTCCGGTTGGACCAGGCCCCTGCCTTCACTACCTGCGCCACGGAGAAGTTCTTGCGGAACGCGAGAGAATGATGAAGAAGCGTCCACACTCATCCTGGGTGTCGAGTTTCTTCAGACAGCTCCGTCGCGCCTTCACAGGACAAAGCAGCATAGCCTTCGTATTGGAGGCGGTGAAGTCCATTAGGGAGGGTATTGTGAAGGACTCGAACCAATTGTCAGTGACCAAAGGGTTCTGAGTCTTCGCTACGAAGATCGGTACGAAATCGAGCGTCACAAATCCCCATCCCCTTGTGCTTGACTTCGCAAGAAAAGTCATGCAGTTACCTAAGACGAAAAGAAGGGAATAGTCGTATGACCTATCCCTCTTCTTGACTTTGGTTATGTACAGTACTCATACTGATAAGCTATCTAGACGAAGTAATAATTGCTCTGGAACAACCGAACTAAGTCCACAGCGTAGTTCGTAACTGACTCGGGCGCTCTGACAGCTGCCGACTGACTGTTTCGGAATCGGCAAGTTGTCCAAGCATCCGGGTAAGTCACGTGACCTTCGCCCTTTAAAGGGTTATGCTGAGAGACCAAACAAATAATATATTTGTTAGTCACCGATGCCGAACGGCGCGGTGATGATTCTCTTAATGCATAAGCTGAACAGGCGAAAGTCAATTGCCTTCAAAAGACCGAGGTTCCTGACGGCAAGATACTCTCATAGACGTTGAATCTCAGCTAAGGAGAAACAACACTATGTGACGTTGAAGACGAAGGTAGGCAATGAATGCAACCTACGTCTTCCAGCTGAATCGAGAGAAGGAATCTCAAGATTCTGAACCTGTGCTTACAAATGACTGAAAACGCTAACCGCCATTTCATTGCTGTCCGGTGAGAAGTCGTAGTTGCAATGAAAGCGGGGCGTTCTTCAGTAATGAAAACACAGGGGAGAGCCGCCTGAAGAACTGCTTCTCATGGGCTGAACGTTTGGAAGTAGAGCTGGCAGGTGTGGGAGTAGGCGATGTCTTTCAATACATCTGCTAATCCGGGGTGGACAATGAACCATTGCACACCTCCGAATACGAGATATTTTGAGGACAAACTCAGATTCCGCAAAAATCATTCGCATTATCGCGATACGATGCAGCAAGAGACTATTACAGAATTCTGTTACCGTGCAGTAAACAGAAATATGAGAGTCAAAGAGATATCTTTGTTTTAAATTCTTGCAATACCGAAGACGATGAATACTAGTGTCACAGCAGTAGAAGGTCATTCATGTATGCGAGAATCCCCGTTAATCAGAGACCTAAGTCCGTGATTGTTGGGCAGAGATACGGTTGGTAGTCAATCAAAGCAGAGGAGAAAGACATAACCGACCGTTCATCTCGAGGCGGCAGCCTGGCACTGAGCTGCCTCGGGCAGTTCAATACACAGTAGTTGTCGCTGACCTCGTCATCCTGAGTTGCCAGGTAATCCTTTTCATGAAGGAATGCGTTCGGCTAGAACCACCGAGCATAAAAAGATATGCTCGAGCAATTATATTTATGCGAAACGAATTTCGGTAAATATAAAAGCTTAAACGGTGTTGTTGTGACAACACCATAAGTATATAAAATTGAAACTGGAAACTCCTGGGAGGTTGCAGGCAACCCCGAGTTGCAGTTCAATTAGCATACTTCTCGTCTACGTCGCAATCCGTAGAGTAACCAGGATATGCGCCTACCCCTTGGACCATTCAACTGCTTAGCAGAATCATGTCGCGAGGTTAATATACGTAGTATATTTGTAGGATTCTGAACAACGATCTCCATCCTAAATTCTTTCCCTTCAAGAAAACAAAATAAGGATTGGAGATCGACCGCCTTCGATCTCTAAGAAAGAGAGAGAAGGAGAAGTCTTCCCCGAAGGAAACTTCAATGGTGCACAGAATAACGAAGACGAAAATTCAAGCCAAACTGGATATTCCCATCCGTTCTCTCTAATCCAGGGCTGGCCGCCACTGTGAGAAATCTTCCTTCGGCGACAGTCTTCTTCCAACGCTAAGAAATCCAGGAATTCGAGCATTCGGCGAGATCCCCGATTATCGTGGTAACAATTATCGGGAATACTCATCTAACTCCCTTGGACAGTGGTCTCGCCATGTGTGCTAGAAATTCTGCAGAATTCTAAGCGCCCAGCGAAACCCCCACCGGATTCGTAAACGAATATCGGTTGGTTGTCCTCTCGATTTCCGTAGAAATCGGAGATGGTGCAGGGTCCTTCCTACACGACCGGGGTTACGTCAGGTAGGACCCGAAGGTCCCCCCGGTAGCACAGTCCCCAATCGTGGGATCCTACAGAGAAGTCTGTAGGATCCTACCCCTTTCCCTCGTAGCCGTAAGGAGAGAGGGAATGGGGAAGGGAAAGGATAATGCTCGCCCTTCCAGCGGCACTAGCATTTGGAGACGAGAGTAGGAGCAGCCATCACCTTGCGGCGATGGCCTTCCTCCCACCCCCCTCCCCCCGAGGAGGGTTACGAACTCATGCTGTAGGTAAGTATCTGCCACCACTGTGAACTTCGTCTGGGTGGGGCTGATCGACACCTGACAGGAGAGCCAAAACAGTCCTCTGCACATTCCAGTCCTCGTCGAGATCGAAACCTCTCAGGAGGACGGAAGGGGGGAAGAAGAGCTGCAATACTTCGAAAAAACGCCGCTGTCACGGCAGAGGAGGGGAAGTAGCTTGCCCGACCGGCTAGACCTGAGCGAGCCTTCTCGTCCGGAGACGAGAGACTCTCCTGGTTCAGAACCGAGTCGAGAAGCCCTTATCGCGGCAAGCCCACCGTCAGTCTGGTTCCCTACTCGGGCTCGAGAACGACTTGAGCCGTGGAGCGGTGATTCTTTCCCCAGGTCATTGTGCTGACGAATCAGTGCAATAACCTGGGCAAAGTTGCTCTGAATCTCGGGAGTTACAGCGTTTTGAGGAGTAGGACCATCCAGTCCCTCCAACAAGAGCAGCTCCCAAGACCCTCCTCCTTCAGAAGAAGGACCAGCAACAGACCCCTGACGGTCGGCTACAATCACTTGCGCGTACGTCCTGGCTGGTCCTAAGACCATACCTGGCACGTTGCGGCATCGTGATTGGGGATCGTGAGCGCGCACCTCTCACGATCACTCCTATATACCTCGCTCTTCCCGGCGTATGCCGAGGAAGTTGAAGGTATCGGAGAGACAGAACTGACGCTACCCCCCCCCCCCCTGACGGTCGCCTCCAATCACTTGCGCGTACGTCCTGGCTGGTCCTAAGACCATACGTGGCACGTGCGGCGTTGTGACGGGATCGTGAGCGGCGCACCTCTCACGATCACTCCTAGCTACCTCGCTCTTCCCGGCGTACCCCGAGGAAGTTGAAGGTAGTGGAGAGACAGACCTGACGCTCCCCCCCCGCGCGCTGGCAGGGACCAGCGTACGTGGGGGCTGCAGCTGATCACCACCAACCCGCGGTGGGGATCGATCTGCAGGCC
>NC_087207.1:25541701-25602742 GCF_015104395.2 Macrobrachium nipponense | reverse complement strand
AGCTGCTTTCGAAAAACCTCTCGCTCTGGCCAACTTTTCGATAGTCTGAACGCAGTCAGACCCAGAGCGGAGAGGTTTTGGTGAAACCTTTCGAAGTGAGGCTGTTTGAGTAGATCTTTCCTCCAGGGCAATGTCCTTGGAAAGTCTACAAGGAAAGACATGACCTCTGTGAACCATTCTCTCGCTGGCCACCTCGGAGCGATCAGGGTTAACCTCGTCCCTTCCGAGGCCGCAAACTTCCTCATGACTTCCCCCAGAATCTTGAATGGTGGGAAGGCGTACAAGTCTAGGCCCGTCCAATTCCAAAGCAAAGCATCTACCGCGATTGCTTCTGGATCCAGGACCGGGGAGCAGTAAAGAGGAAGTCTCTTGGTCCTTGACGTCGCGAATAAGTCGACCAGTGGACGTCCCCAGCAACGTCCACAGGTCTCGACAAACGTCTTCGTTCAAGGTCCATTCCGTCGGATAGGACTTGTTCCCGACGACTGAGAATGTCTGCCCTGACGTTTTGCACTCCTGCAATGAATCTCGTCAGGATAGTCACATTTCTTCTCTTTGCCCACAGCAGAATCTCTCTCGCTAGGGAAAACAACGTTCTGGAGTGTGTTCCTCCCTGGTTTTTTAAATAAGCGAGTGCTGTGGTATTGTCCGAGTTTATCTGAACAATCTTGTTCTCCAAACTCCTTTCGAAGAACTGCAGGGACAGAAATACTGCTGCCAGTTCTTTGACATTTATATGCCAGGCTACCTGTTCCCCTCTCCAGGCGCCTGACACTTCCTTCCCTCCTAGTGTTGCTCCCCATCCCGTGATGGAAGCGTCTGAAAACAACACTAGGTCGGGGCTCAGAAGACTTAGGGACACGCCTCCTGAAGCTTCTGATGGGTCCAACCACCATCTTAGATGGTTCTTGATCGGAAGCGATATTCTCAATATGGCATTGAGATCGTCCTTTGGCCTTACCACTCGTCCGCAAGGAAAAATTGAGAGGCCTGATGTGCAGTCTTCCCAAGGAAACAAACCTTTCTAGCGAGGAAATGGTCCCCAGCAGACTCATCCATTCCCTCGCCGAGCAAGTCTCTTTCCTTAGAAAGGCTGAGATCTTTTCTAAGCCTAGCCGCTGACGTTCCTGGGACGGAAACGCTCGAAAAGCCACTGAATCCATCTGAATCCCCAGATACACGATGGACTGTGTTGGGGTCAGATGCGACTTTTCGAGGTTGACCAGAAGTCCCAGGGACTTCGCTAGGGCTAAAGTGAACTGCAAAGTCCTTCAGACACTTCTCTCTCGACGACGCTCTGATCAGCCAGTCGTCGAGGTACAGGGAAACTCTTATTCCCGAAGAGTGTAGCCACCTTGCTACGTTCTTCATTACTACTGTGAACACCATCGGAGCCGTGGTCAGTCCGAAACACATAGCTCTGAACTGCCACACTTTTTTGTCTAAGACAAACCTTAGATACTTTCTTGAAAGAGGGTGGATCGGGATGTGAAAGTACGCGTCCTGCAAGTCTAAGGACACCATCCAGTCGCCCAGTCTCAAGGCTCCCAGAACAGAATGAGGCGTCTTCCATCGTGAGTTTGGTTTTTTCCACGAAAGATTGAGCCTGCTTACATCTAGAACTGGACGCCAACCTGACAGACTGCTTCGGTACTAGGAAGATCCTGTTGTAAAAACCTGGAGACTCCAGGTCCGCGACTTGTTCCACCGCTCTTTTGTCGATCATCTGCTGAAGGAGATCGAACAATACTTTCTTCTTTTCTCCCTGATAGGATGGAGAAAGGTCTCTGGGAGTCGTAGAAAGAGGAGGAAGATCTAAAAAGGGGATCTTGTACCCCTGCTCCACGATCTTGAGGGACCAAGAGTCCGTGTCTCTCTCTCTCCACGCTCCCGCAAAAAACTTCAGTCTGGCTCCGACTGGTGTCTGAAGGACATGCTTCTCACTTGGAAGGCTTTGGCTTAAAGGAAGCTCTTCCTCGTGAAAACCCTCTCCCTCGAGGAGCGCTGCTCTCGAGGGGGGAGCCCCACGAAAGGGCTTAACTTTCTTCAGCGGTCGAACCGCAGCTGAAGAGGTTGAAGGTACGGCTGACCGTCTTGTAGACTGGGCCAAAAGGTCCTGAGTTGCCTTCTCTTGCAAACTGTTCGTCAGGTCCTTTACTAAAGTCTGGGGGAAGAGATGGTTCGAAAGAGGCGAAAACAGCAAATCCGCTTTCTGAGCTGGAGTTACCGAACGAGCTGTGAAGTTGCACAGCAAAAGCTCTCTAATTTTTTTAATAAAGCCGTTCCAAAATGAGATACGATCTCCTCCGAACCATCCTGACGGCTTGTCCATACATGCTAACATGCTGGACAGCTCCCCCAGACTGAGAGATTCTGGGCTTCTCGCTTGCAGATCCAGAACTCCCAAACACCAGTCAAGGAAGTTGAACACTTCCAGCGTCCTGAGCAGACCCTTCAAATGATGGTCAGTCCTCCGAAGAGGTCCAGGTTACTTTAGCAGAGGGTAAAAGCGACCTCCTCTGCAAATCCACTAGGCTGGAGAAATCTCCTTGAGCCGAAGAAGGGATACGAACTCCTACTTCATCTTTGGTTCTATACCAAATGCCCCCGTTTTCCGCTAAGTCCTAGCTGGAGGCAAGGCGAAGGTCGTCTGCCTTGATCTCTCCTTTGTACCATTCCAATCTTGGAGTTTTTCTTAAAGGTCACGTTCGTGAGAGAGAAGTTTTCATCTCTACAAACTCCGGGGTTTTTCCAGTTTTAGATGAAGAAAACTGCGAAGGAGGAGACTTGGGAGCTGCGGGCTGAAACTTGTCTTCAAAAGAAGAACGCAAGAGTCGCACGAGGACTTTATAGTCCGAGATTGACGGGGCCGCAGAAGGTTCCTCTTCAACCGATTCAGCCGAACTACTTAGCTCTCCTTCTTCTCTAAACGGAAGAGGAGACCGTCTGTCCGAGGAGGGCGTCCTAATGTCGGGTCGGGTCTTGGCTTGATCAAAGGACCCATATCCTTGCTAGAGGCAGCCTTATTTCGGCTGTCTTCTCTATGACGCTTACTACTCGATGAAGGTAGAGCGTCCTGACGAGGACGAGCGTCCTTAGCGCCATCCGCGGCAGTTCTCACTTGCCAGAGAAGCGTCCTTACGTTTCTCAAACGAAAGGGAAGACCTTTTCGCTGGAATACGTTGCCTGTGCGCGTAAACTAGCGTCTGGGGGTACGACTTCTTGGTCGGAATCCCCAAAAACGTCTTGAAAAGAGCCCTGCTCTGCAAGCGTCCTAACGTCCTGGCGAGTTCCTGCCAAGCGTCCTGGCGAGCGTCCTGCGAGCGTCCTGCCGAGCGTCCTGTCTAGCGTCCTGGTCGAGCGTCCTGACGAACGTCCTGCCTGAGTCGTCCTGCCAAGCGTCCTGACGAGCGTTCCTGACGAGGCGTCCTGACAAGCGTCCTGACGAGCGTCCTGACGAGCGTCCCTGCGAACGTCCTGCCGAACGTGTCCTGCCCAAGCGTCCCGCCTAGCGTCCTGCCTAGCGTCCTGACGAGCGTCCTGTCGAACGTCGTACAGAGCGTCCTCCTCAAAAGCGTCCTGACGTAACGTCCTTCTAGAGGACGAACGAGATCGGCGAATCGCCGAAGAAAGAGAGCGATCGGCGAACGAGACGAAGTAGTGAAGGAGAAGGAGACTGCTTAGTCCTCTTGACAGGTTCAGTCTAAGTCCTTCCTCCGCTTAGGCTCGACTGCTGCTGGGCGAGTCCCTCTGAGCCATAAGCGAGGATAGCTGGTCCTGAAGGGACAAAAGAATGTTCTTCGTCGGGGAAGAATGAACAGAGGAAGCAGGACTGATCCTGTGAGAAGACGAGGGGCGAGGGGACGCCTCCTTCCTTCTCACAGGTACAGCTACCTGCTTCTCAGGTATACGCGCCTGTGCACACAACCCAGAGTCCTCATCGGAGGAGATCTTACCTCTTTTCTGAGGCGGAAAAAAAAAAGCGTCATACGCGTCCTCCGACGAAAGTGGCGAAATGAGGACGTGAAGCGGTCCTCCGCACGAAACGTCCTTTTCAAAGGACGAGAGTCTCTCCGAGCGCTCCACCCCTTGCGCGGGAGGACGCTTCGGAGGACGAAAAGCACTCTTTCAGGACGCGCGCTCGTGCGCGCTCCTTGACAGCCTGGGACTTTGCTACAAGGCCTGCCGAAGGGACGCCAGATCGGTGGGAAGCCCCCGTAACCCTCTTGCGGCTTTCGACATACCTACTCCCTGGGTCTTGGGAGTCTGATAGAGGTCTAGGCCTAGAGGCATTATGGGGCCGATCTGACGCCCCCTCCACAACACCTGGGGGGGCAACGATCACACATTGCACCGAGCCAGTTTCTAAGGCTTTCACTTTGGTCTCCAGAGTGCGAAGAGACTCCAAAATCAGAGAGAGAGCATTCGCTTCTCCTGACACAGAATCAGAGCCCGAAGGCAACACAGGTTTAGGGGTTGTAAACACTACAGGTGTTAATGTAGGAGAGATGTTAGCCTTACCTTTGGTAGAACCACTCCTGGAGGAAGACCTCCTGATCCTATCGCGCTCCAATTTAAGGCGATAGGACTCATATACTCTCCAATCATCATCGGTCAATTTCTCACATTCATTGCACCGATTATCAATCAAACAATTAAGCCCCCTACAACTCATACATACTGTGTGGGGGTCTACCGATGCTTTCGGTAGCCTCACCTTACAATAAAAAAACGGTCCACTATCGCGCATGCCAATTCAACAATCCAATTCAATACCAAAAAAATCAATCAGATACTTAAAAGCGAGTCAAATTCCAAAAAATCCTGAGCAGAGGTCTGTAAACAGTTGTTTAGCGACCGGCGTCAGAAAAAAATATGAATAGAAAATGGGAATGGTTCCTGATATCCGCCTCCCAGCGGCGGGAATGGGTACTACCACCTGGCCGCCCACTGCGTGTGCCGCGAGTTTTGAAATTTCTGTTGGACGTCAGAAAATACAGCTATATATATATCTGTCAGGTAAGTGGCATGAACAAAACAGGCGATTTTAAAATTATGATAAAAACGGATATCCGTCATAAGAATTATAACTGCATTTCGTGAGCGCAAACAAGAGTAAAAAACTTAAATATACATATACTATGCACATACTCATATTCATATAAGTATGCTTATATAAACAACTTTAGTGTATACACTACACTTTGCAACATACCTCGCTGTCAATATTAAATTTCATTAAAAAGGTTAATGTCTCTAAGGAATCCAACAATTCTATTAACAGCTACATCTGGACCAAGCAGTTCTACTATATCCCTGTCCACTTGTCCATGTCTCTGTCGTGCCACAGAATATCTATGGCAATGGCATATAATGTGTTCCACAGTAAGAGGAGAGTCACACTGCATACAGACTGGTGCAGGTACCTCCTCCAACAGGAATCAGTGGGTCAATCGAGTATGGCCAATTCTTAGACGACATAATACAGTTTCTACCCTACGATTTTGTTGGAAACCAGAGGGCCAATGTTCAATACTTTGTCGGATCTTCCTGTACTTCTTATTGTTGGTCAGATGGGGAGACGACCAACGTGCTTGCCATTTATTTTTAACATATGAACGAAGTCCATTTCAGGTCGTTGCCCGCAACAGGAGCACCGAGGAAGCAACAGTCGAGTGATTAGGAGGGGTTCCCCTTGCAAGGGGAGGGGGGGGGGCAGCCCCACCCCGAGCGAACGGAAGACCCCTAATACAATTGCACGTCGGGGCACCTCGCGCCCTCCTCTACGCTCGTAAGATCGGGCAAAGAGAAAGACCGAGAAATCCCTCCGAAGGGGAAGGCGCCATACGCGGGAGCTGAGCTGGGGGCAGGAAAGAAGAGGAAGTGTCCGTAACCAAGGGAGTAGCTGGATAGCTTTCCGACGACTCCTTGGCAGGTCTACGCTTCCTCCTACCTTCGTACAGCACCCACTGCACCTCCGACCAAATCACACAAAATTACATGGCTCGGTCCGAGAGCATTCATGCTCCCACACAAAGGACATGAGGATCTATCTCGGGGAAAGAGCAAAAGACCCGACACTTGCGGCCCTCCACACCAGGGCAAACTCTGCGGCTGATGGGGGGGCGCGAGGATAGCTCCATTGCACGAGAATCCATAATCAATGTAATAAAAAGTAATAAAGAAAGTCACGTACTTACAATACACTTTCACTACACTGACAAACCAAGTTGAAGAAACAACACACAACCAAAGCATACGACGATGAAGCGGGCAGAGAGCGATGACGAACACGTCCTCCACCACTCGGCCGAAAGCAAAAGTGATTCTTCACCTCCCAGTCGCGCGGCGCGCGCGCACTGTCGGACAAGCAGTTAACTACCGAACTCCCTTGTTCGAAGCTTACGACCGTTCCAGCTGCCACTAGTTACCTTCCTATTGTAAAAGGACCGATGGTTTGTATTACGTATCGGAACAAATGCTAATTTCACTTATTTCCCCGGTTTTGTGTAAGTCTTATACCCAGTTTGGAGGGTAAACACATACCAATTGACAACACTGATAAACAATTGCAGAGCGCAAAACGTCGCAAAGAATGCCGTAGTCCCCTTGAATAAGTACAAATAAGTGCTGGTAAGAGTTCAGGTGTACGATTGTTGTGATGAAAATGCCTCAGCATCTATGGGTACAAGTGGTGTGTGGATTTAGCACAGGAAATGGGAAGTTTATTGACACAAGCGACTCCGCAAACATCGAGATGGCGTCAATCTTCTAAATATTTCGAGTTGTAAGTAAAAATTTCGAAAGCGTATTGGTGAAGTTTGCACTGCGTTTGCCACCCTTTACATTACCCTCTGTTTAAATATCACAATTTGTCGAAAATTGTATTTTTCCTACCTATACAATCCTGAGGTCCTTTAACGATAGGAATGTAATCAGCGGCAGCTGGAACCGGTCGTAAGCTTCATGCAAGGAGGTTCGGTAGTTAACAGCTTGTCCAACAGTCGGTGGTCCCGCATGACTGAGAGGTGAAGAATCACTTTGCTTTAGGCCCAGGAAATGCAGAGTGAGGGGTGGCATGAGGTGGGACTATGTGTAAAGGACCTAAGGTTTGTACAGTTAGGAAAAATAAAATTTTCGACAAATTGTGATTTGTTCCGATACGTAATACAAACCATCGGTCCTTTAACAATAGGAAGACTCACTTATTGGTGGGTGGAATCTGAGTCTTATGAACAGACTGGTGTTCGTCCGACCTTGGTTCTCTCCCTGGTTGTAAGAGCAGAGGGAGGGATCCTAGCCTCTCCCCAGCTGATCGGGGTGTGCACCGCAGGATCAGTGGTCAGACCTCTGGACCACATTTATAAGAGGGAGGCAAGCATGCCTCTTATGAATAGCAAGCAAGAACTAGTTCCTACTTCAAGAGCCAATATGAAGTCATGGGTTTGTCTCTTGTTGGCATCCACTCCCCCCTTGTTAGGGGAGTGATGGACAACCGGTCCTATCCCTACTGAAAGGGATAGGAAGGAGCTCAGTAGCGTAGCTTACCTGCATCTGCCTCCTGTCCAGCGTAGTGACGACCGCGGCCTTCTGCCCACAGGTAGAGGAGAGAAAAGAGGAGGAAGAGAAGCCAGTCACACTCTTTCACTCGTCCATTCATGCAGTCACACAAGGATGCGATGCTGTTCTGTCCGCTCGGTTGCTGGGTAAGCTACACAACTTGTTGAGCAGCCACCACGGGTCCCAAGGAGAAAGTATCCAAGGACCTGTGAGCGATATCCCGAAGATAAAAAGATATGAAGTTGGTCTGGTTGGCCCAAACCCCTGCCTTCAGCACCTGTGCCACGGAGAAGTTCTTGCGGAACACAAGGGTTGGACCAATACCTCTGACTTTGTGGACGAGGGGTACGGGTGTCGTCACTTCTATCCGCAGCATACGCCCTCCTGATTACCTCAGGAAGCGAGAACGAAAGTGTTCTTGGACACCTCCTTCTTGGTAACCTCGGTGCTAATGAAGAGGCATCGACACTCAGGCCTTAGGTGCCGAGTTCTCTTCAGATAGCGCCGCACCGCCCTCACAGACAAAGCAACATCTCATCCTCATAATCGTCGGTGAAGTCCTTCAGGGAGGGGATCGTGAATGACTCAAACTGGTCGTCAGGGACCAAAGGATTCTGAGTCTTCGCTACAAAGTCCGGGACGAAATCAAGCGTCACAGATCCCCATCCCCTCGTATGTTTAACATCGAAAGAAAGACCATGAAGTTCCCCTAGTCTCTTCACCGATGCCAGGCCCAGCAAGAAGAGGGTCTTGAGGGTCAGATCCCTGTCTGATGACTCTCGAAGTGGCTCGAAGGGTCTTCGAGTCAAACTCCTAAGGACGAGAGTCACATACTACCCCGGGGGCCTGAGTTCCCTGGGTGGGCAAGACCTCTCGAAGCTCTTCATCAGGAGGGAGATCTCGAACAAGTTGGAGATATCCACTCCCCGCAGTTTAAGGACTAGGGCCAGGGCAGCTCTTCAGCCTTTAACTGCGGAGACAGAGAGGAGCTTCTCTCAGCGAAAGAAGACAAGGAAATCCATTACCTGCTGAAGAATGGCTCCGAGGGGAGAGACCCTGTCCACGACACCAACCACAGAAGACGGACCACTTCCCCTGGTACACAGCTGCAGAGTACTGTCTGAGGTACCCAGCCATCTCTGTTGCTGCTCGGCGAGTAAAGCCTCTCGCTCGCAAGAGATGGTGGATAACATCCAGCCGTGAAGAGAGGGATTGAACCGATGGGTGGTACCGTTCCACGTGTGGCTGGCACAGGAGGTTGTGTCAGGGGGGAATCTCCCTCGGAGCTTCGGCAAGCAGAGCCAGCAGGTCCAGATACCAAACGGCCTGGGGCCATTTGAGAGCCACCAGAATCATCTGAAGATTCGCAGTGACCAGCACCCTGCTGATCACCTTGCGAATCAGACAGAATGGGGGAAAGGCGAATACGAAGAGGTTGTCCCACGGGTGTTGAAGAGCGTCCTCTGCAGCTGCCCATTGGTCCGGCACAACTGAGTAGAAAACCTGGAGTTTTCTGTTGTGCTGGGTGGCAAACAGATCCACGATTGGACGCCCCCACAGGTTGAAGAGCCTTTCTGCCACGTCTGGGTGAAGGGACAAGGGACCACTTGGTTCCTATCACCTGATTCTGACGGCTGAGCTTGTGTGCCACTACATTCCTCTTGCCTGGAATGTAGCAAGCTGACAGCTCTACCGAGTGAGCCACGGCCCACTCGTGCACCTGCAACGTCAACTGATGCAATGGGAGGGACACTACGCCCCCGTTTGTTGATGTACACCACTAATGTGGTGTTGTCGCTCATCAACACCACTGAGTGTCCCATCAGACGGTCCTGGAACTCTTGGAGAGCAAGAAATGCTGCCTTGAGCTCCAGGACATTGATGTGAAGGTGCTTGTCGTGATGATCCCACACACCCGCAGCCAGCAACTCCTCCAGGTGTGCGCCCCATCCCTCGGTCGACGCGTTTGAAAACAGCAACATCTCCGGGGGGCGGGGCACTCCTCTCACGAGGTTCCCGTCACCCAGCCACCAAGCTAGGTACTGCCTCACCTTCTCCGTGAGAGACACGGGAAAGTACAGCAGGTCTCTTGCCTGTGACCAACTCTCCTTTGGCCTCCACTGAAGAGACCGCAGGTGAAGACACCCGTGAGGGACTTACTTCTCGAGAGACGACAGGTGACCAATCACAACCTGCCACTGCTGAGCTGGGTGCTCCTGTAGGGACAGGAACCGTCGTGCGGCCTCCCTGAACCTGCTGATCCGCGAGTCTGCGGGGAAGACTCGCCCTGCTACCATCTTGATCAGCATGCCCAGGTACTTCATCCTCTGCTTGGGCTCGAGATCCGACTTCTCGAAATTCACCACGATCCCCAGATTGCGGCAAAACTCGAGAAGTTGATCCCTGTCCTGTAGCAACTGCGAGCGGGAGCTCGCCAGGACCAACCAATCGTCGAGGTACCTCAGAAGATGTATCCCTACCGAATGGGCCCAAGCCGGCACCAGAGTGAACACTCGTGTGAACACCTCTGGGGCGGTTGAGAGACCGAAACAAAGTGCCCTGAACTGGTACACCGTCCCATCGAGGATGAAGCAGAGGTACTTCCTGGAAGACTGATGGATGGGTATCTGGAAATACGCATCCTTCAGATCCACAGAAAGCATGAAGTCGTTCTCCCTGATGAACTCAAGCACTGAACGTGTCGTTTCCATCGTGAACCGAGTCTGGCGAACGAATCGGTTCAAGGGAGAGATATCTATCACCGGGCGCCAGCCCCCAGAGGACTTCTCCACCAGGAAAAGTCGGCTGTAGAAGCCCGGTGACTGATCCCATACGATCTCCACAGCTCGTTTGCTCAGCATGGCTTCTACTTCCTGCCGAAGCGCCACGTCCCTGGCAAAACCGGGAATGTACGTCTGAAGATGGACCGGGTTGGAAGTGAAGGGTGGGTGAGACTTGAAAGGGTAGTAAATATCCCTCCCGAAGGACATCCACTATCCAGGTCTCTGCTCCGTAGCGCTGCCAAGTTGCCCAATGGCTCACCAGGCACCCCCCCACTTCCAGCAGCAGGTGAGGGGGAACGCCGTCCCTAGCGTTCCCCCTCCTCTCTTCGACTTCTTCTTCCCAGCTCCTCCTCGGGAGAAGGAGGGCTGGTTACGATCACTCCTTACCACATTAGTCGAAGGCAGAGTCTTTCCTCTCGGCTTCGACGAGGCAATCGTCTTAGCCGCAGAAGAAGTGCTAGCCAAGCTCTTGGGCTTAGCCGCAGTGGCTCGAGGCTGCCCAGCCGCCTTCGAGACTGCCTGGTGTACATGTCAGTCACTGTCATCAGTGCGCCGTTGTTCCACCGCAGCGTCCACTATCTCTCTGGGGAAGAGAGAGGAGGAACTCTGCACCGGTCCGTTCTGAACACCCAAAGCTGCCTCATGCCCCGCCGACCTGGTTACTCGAGTGAGGACTGCATCCCTACGCCTCAGAATCAGGTTGGCCCACAAGTTGGCTGTCTGGTGGGCCAGGTAGGAAATCGCCCTACCTCCAGACTGGCACAGTCTCCCGAAAGCCGGGTCCCCTTCAGGAGTGATGTTTCCCGAGGAGGCCGCAACCTTAGACAGTTAGGGACCACAGGTCTAACCATGAGACTGCTTGGAATGCTGCCATGGCAGTCGATTCCAATGCATGTGCCTCTTGCTGCGAGAACCAGAGGTTCTCTGACAGCAGGTGTTGGAGAGTCACCCCCGGAGTTAGCCTAGCCAGCTCCGGGTTAACCTGTTTGGGTTAACCTGCCGTAGTAGAGGTGGGGGAAGGAGCTTGGATGACCTGCCGGACCGAAGCGAACCCTCCTGTCCGGAGACGAGAGAGTCCACCTGGCCTAGCATACTGTTGGCCAGGGCTGATCGAGGCAGACCCACAGTCGTCCTGGGTTCCTTCTTAGGACCCCAGAACGACTCCAGCCTAGATGTAGGCTCAGAAGGTGGAAGCGCTGATCCTTCCCCGAGGTCATTGTGCTGACGAATCAGTACAATAACCTCTGCAAACGACCTCTGGACCTTGGGAGTGACTGCGTCCTGCGGAGATGGACCGTCAAGCCCATCCAAAGAGAACGCCTCCAGAGACCCTCCTCCATCCACTTGTGCGTGCGATCTGGTCGGTCCTAGGACCGTTTGAAGTTTTTAGGCCCTCGTGGAGGACTTGACGCTCTCCCCTCGCCCACTGGCAGAATCGGTGTGCTGGGAGGGCTGCAGGCGATCGCCAGCCCGCGGTGGCGATCGAGCTGCAGGCCTGGTCGCTCAGCTCCCCTGGGAGAACCGTTGGACCGAGAACCACGGCGACGGTCCTAAGCATCAGGAGAGCTGCTGCCAGTCCACTGTCACGGTGGGAGCGAGGCCTGTCCTCACAGTGTGCCAAGGTGCCTGGTCCAGGCGACCGAGGGGACCTCTTCCTCGCCTCAGCCCGCGAATGAACCGGAGGAACCGTTGCTTCAACCCTGGGTACCAGCAAATCGCCACGAGAGCGATTGCCGGCCTGGCGGGAGTCACTTGGGCGACTCCCACCAGTCTTCCGCTCCGTGCCTGGGTCCTGGCGGCGAGCAGGCTCGGCTGCCTGGCCCATGGATGCACGGTCACCCGTACACTCGGTACCTCTCACGAAACGAGAGGCCGAGACGGTACCTGGCGCCGGGCAAGGAGGTACCCCTCCGGTTCCCATCTTCTTCCTTGCGGAAGGAGAGACGGCCCCTGTTCCCGAAGGAACAGGAGGACCAGCGGAAGCCCCAACCATCCCACCGGAGTGGGACGGACCCTTAGAGATCTCAGAGCATGACTTCTTAGGGGAAAGGAGGCTACCGGAGCGGCTACAGTTTAGTTGCCCACGGGTTTCGTCTGCTAGGGAATCGGCGGAGCAATACAAACAAGATGGCGGACGGTTTGTTTTGGCGCAAGTTTTGAAAACGTGATTACAGTTTAGTTGCCCGGGCCGCATAACACTGTTTTGCCCAGTCTTTAATCACTCCGCCAAGGTAAGTAGTTCTCGCAGACGACACGCAGCCGACCCGAACCGAACCCACGGAACCGACCCGACCCGAACATGCAACAACATGAAAGCCAAAACAAACGGCAGCCATCCTGTTTGTATTGGTCTGCCGATTCCCTTCGATATTTAAACCCTTGCCCAACTAATATTTAAGAGCTCCACTTTATTTTACATTATTCGATATATGACAATTTGTCCAAAATTGCATTTTTCCTAACTATACAAACCTGAGGTCCTTTTACAATAGGAAGGTACTAGTGGCAGCTGGATAGGTCGTAAGCTTTCGAACAAGGGGTTCGGTAGTTAACTGCTTGTCCGACAGGCGCGCGCGCGCAACTGGGAGGTAAACAAATCACTTTTGCTTTTGGCCCAAGCAAAAACTGCAGAGGTGGGACTATGTGTAAAAGGACCTCAGGTTTGTATAGTTAGGAAAAATGCAATTTTGGACAAATTGTCATTTGTTCCGACACGGCATACAAACCTTCGGTCCTTTTACAATAGGAAGACTCACTTCTTGGTGGGAGGAATCTGAGTCTTTTGTGAACAGACTGGTGTTCGCCCAACCTTGGAATGCCTCCTGGTCGTAAGAGCGAGGGAGGGATCCAAGCTCTGTCCGATTGATCGGGGTGTGCACCGCAGGATCAATGGTCAGACCTCTGGACCAAGTACTAAGAGAGAGGCAAGCGTATCTCTTCGTACCAGCAAACAAGAACAAGTTCCTATTTGCAAGAGGCAACATAAAGTTATGGTTTGTCTCTTGTTGGCATCCACTTCCCCCCCCTTGTAGGAGGAAGTGGTGGATATTCGCTCCCATCCCTAGTGAAAGGGATAGGATGGGGCTCTGTCGAGTAGCTCACCGGCATCTCGTCCTTATCCAGCAAGGTGATGACCGTATCCCTCTACCCACAGGTAGAGGGGGAGAAAAAGATAGGAAGAGAAGCCAGTCACTTTCTCATTCACTTATCTATTCTTACAGTCACACCAGGACTCGATGCTGTTCAGCCTGCTAGGGTCTGGGTTAGCTACACAAGTGTTGAGCAGCCACCACGGTTCCCAAGGAAAACGATCCAAGGACCTGTGGGCAATATCCAAAAGGTAGAAGGAGGTGCCAGTGGCCCCTGCCTTCAGTACCTACGCCACGGAGAAGTTCTTGTGTAACTCGAGGGAGTGTACTTCTAGGTCATCTTGGTGCTGCATGAAGTCTTCAACACTCAGCCTGGGATGTCGAGTTTCTCCAGAAGCGCGGTCGCGCTTTCACAGGACAAAGCAGCATCTCCTTCGCATCGAAGGCGAAGAGAAGTCCATTAGGGAGGGGATTGTGAAGGACTCTAACCGATCGTCAGGAACCGAAGGGTTCTGAGTCTTCGCTACGAAGTCGGTACGAAATCGAGCGTCACGAATCCCCATCCCCCCCCTGGATGCTTGACTTCGCAGGAAAAGTCATGCAATTACCTCAGAGGAAAAGAAGGGAATGGTCGTATGACCTATCCCTCTTCTCGACTTCGTGATGTCCTGTACCCATACTGGTCTATCCGTCTGCAGCGAAGTGTCTCACATTCTCCTATCCCCATGCAGTGAAAGTCTTCTTTCCGGTAGTGGATAGGACACCGACATTCAATGGTGCGGTGGGTATTGTCGATGGTATGGGTACTGTGACAAAGCCGTTAGGACGAAGGAAAAGGACTGTTATTAAGAACAACCGAACTAAGTCCACAGCGAAGTTCGTAACTGACTTGGGCGCTCTGACAGCTGCCGACTGACTGCGTTCGGTAGGCGGCAAGTTGTCCAAGCACCCGAGCAAGTCACGTGACCTTCGCCTTAAAAGGGCTATGCCAAGAGACTAAACAAATAATTTGTTCGTCACCGATGCCAGAAGGCGAGGTGATGATTCTCTTAAGGCATGTGCCCAACAGGCGAAAGTCAATTGCCTTCTAGAGGCCCGACCGAGGTCCCTGATGGCAAGATATCTCATAGTATAGTTGATTCTCAGCTAAGGAGAAACAACACTATGTGTCGTTGAAGACGAAGGTGTACAGAAAAAGCAACCTACGTCTTCACAGCTGAACCGAGAGAAGGATTCTCAAGATTCTGAAACCTGTGCTACAAAGACTGAGAACGCTACCGCTATTTTATTTTGCTGTCCGGTGAGGATCGTAGTTGCAATAAAAGCGGAGCGCTTTTCAGTAATGAAGAGACAGGGAAATACTGCCTGAAGAACTGCTTCTCATGGGCTGAACATTTGGAAGTAGAGCTGTCAGGTCGGAGAGTAGGCGATGTCTTCTGACACATATGACAATTTGTCCAAAATTGCATTTTTCCTAACTATACAAACCTGAGGTCCATTTTAACAATAGGAAGGTACTAGCGGCAGCTGGATAGGTCGTAAGCTTTCGAACAAGGGGTTCGGTAGTTAACTGCTTGTCCGACAGGCGCGCGCGCGCGACTGGGAGGTAAACAAATCACTTTTGCTTTTGGCCCAAGCAAAAACTGCAGAGTGAGGGGTGGCATGAGGTGGGACTATGTGTAAAAGGACCTCAGGTTTGTATAGTTAGGAAAAATGCAATTTTGGACAAATTGTCATTTGTTCCGACACGGCATACAAACCTTCGGTCCTTTTTTTACAATAGGAAGACTCACTTCTTGGTGGGAGGAATCTGAGTCTTTTGTGAACAGACTGGTGTTCGCCCAACCTTGGAAGTCTCCCTGGTCGTAAGAGCGAGGGAGGGATCCAAGCCTCTGTCCGATTGATCGGGGTGTGCACCGCAGGATCAATGGTCAGACCTCTGGACCGAGTACTAAGAGAGAGGCAAGCGTATCTCTTCGTACCAGCAATGTAAGAACTTGTTCCTGTACAGGAGCAAATATAAAGTCATGGGTTTGACTCTTGTAGGCATCCACTTCCCCCCCACCCCCTTGTAGGAGGAAGTGGTGGATATTCGTCCTATCCCTAGTGAAAGGGATAGGATGGGGCTCTGTCATATAGCTTCACCTGCATCTCGTCCTCATCCAGCGTAGTGACGACCGTGGCCCTCTGCCCACAGGTAGAGGAGGAGGAAAAGATGGGAAGAGGGAGCCAGTCACTCACTCACTCACACATCCATCCACACAGTCACACCAGGACTCGATGCTGTTTCAGCCTGCGAGGGTCTGGGTTAGCTACACAAACTTGTGAGCAGCCACCACGGTCCCAAGGAAAAGGTGGATCCAAGGACCTGTGGGCAATATCCTCCCGAAGGTAGAAGGAACGTAAAGGTAGTCTGGTTAGACCAGACCCTGCCTTCAGGACCTGCGCCACGGAGAAGTTCTTACGAAACGCCAACGAGGGGCCAATACTTCTGACTTCGTGAGCTCTCGGACGGGACGTACGGATATCGTCACTACCATCAGCCTCATACACCCTCCTGATGACCTCACGCAGCCAGAATGAAAGAGTGTTCTTGGATACTTCTTTCTTGGTTACCCGGAGCTAACGAAGAGGCGTCGACACTCAGGCCTGAGGTGTCGAGTTTTCTTCAGATAGCGCCGTAGCGCCCTCACAGGACAAAGCAGCATCTCATCATCCGCATCATTATCGGTGAAGTTCCATTAGGGAGGGAATCGTGAAGGACTCGAACCTGTCGTCAGGGACCGACGGTTTCTGAGTCTTCGCAACGAAGTTCGGGACGAAATCGAGCGTCACAGGATCCCCATCCCTGGAGTGTCGTACATCATAGGAAAGACCATGAAGTTCCCCTACTCTCTTCGCCGATGACAGGGCCAGCAAGAAGAGGGTCTTGAGGGTCAGATCCCTGTCTGACGACTCTCGGAGTGGCTCGAACGGCGTTCGAGTCAAAACTCCTAAGGACGAGAGTCACATCCCACGCAGGGGGGCCTGAGTTCCCTGGGTGGGCAAGACCTTTCGAAGCTCCTCATAAGCAAGGAGGTCTCGAACGAGTTCGAGATGTCCAATCCCCTCAGTTTCAGGACGAGAGCCAGGGCGGCTCTGTATCCTTTGACTGTGGGGGACTGAGAGGAGCTTCTCTCGGCGAAGAAACACGAGGAAATCCGCTACCTGCTGAAGAGTGGCTCTGAGAGGAGATAGACCCCGTCTAACGACCCACCAACCACAGAAGACGGCCCACTTCCCCTGGTACAAGCAGCTTGCAAGGAGGAATGACGGACGTTTTCCATACCATCTCTGTTGCTGCGCTACGAGAAAAGCCTCTCGTTCGCAAGAGATGGTGGATAACAGCCAGCCGTGAAGTCGTAGGGTTGGTTGGTTTATAAAGTTTAGGTGTAACACCAAGCACTGGGGCAGCAAAGGCCATTCAGCGCTTACTGTATACTATGAAATTATAAGACGTGTTATATCATATAAAAGCAGGTTTATTTCTTTGAGATAATTTACTATATTTTGAAGTGGGGCATTTTCTCCCAATAGTTCTTCAAGTGGGATATTATATATGTTATTGGATCTTCGTTTTCTTCGAATTTTTTGCATTCAGTTAGCAGATGACGGACTGTGACCAGAGTACGACAATGGTCACAGTAAGGGGCCTGTCTTTCCTCGCCTTGCAACATCAAGTATTGTGTGTCAAGTATGTATGTCCTATTCTTTAATCTTGTTAATATGATATCTTCCCTTCTTTGAACATTGTTGTCTATTCCAAGGTTTTTACAGATGATTTAATATGCTTTAATTTATGATTCAATTCTAGCCATTCTTTTTCCCATTTTTGATTGACAGTATTAAGCTTTATTGTTGTTTTAATGTCATTGTAAGGTATTTGTATTTTTTTGATAGACTCCTTTTTTACTGCCTTTTTGGCTTCTTTATCCACCTCTTCATTATCCTTTATGCCCACATGGGAAGGGACCCAACAGAGTTTTATATTTATAGATTTCCGTTTTACTATTATATCTATCCACTCTCTTATTTCTTCAATTACGGGATGAGAAACTGTGTATTGTCTTAGCGCTTCTAAAAGCACTGTAAGAATCCGTGTATATTACAAAGGTATCGTTTGCCTTTCCCACCATAAAGGTGGATATTTTATAGCCTCTAATATAGCATTAATCTCTGCAGTGAATATCGAGCATATTTTGGAATTTTTCCCTTATTTTTATATTTTTTGTTACTACAGCATAGCCTACACCCTCCTTCGACTTGGAACCATCTGTTTTTATAAATATTATATCCCGTTTTATGTTTTTCCTGGTGTGACAGAAATTCACTCTTCAATTGTGCATCTGTTACCTTCTTATCAAATGATTTCTCACAGATTTCTATTATAGCATGTCTCCACGGAGGTATTTTAGAAGTTGTTATTTTTGATATGCTACTTGTTCCTAATTTTAGATGTTCTATATCAGGTTTTAATCTATTCTCCAATGGTTTAGAGGCTCTTGGTTTGTCGTCATAATATTTGTTATGTTCTTCATATATTTGGTGTTTGGATTATCATTAAGGTTATTTATTTTAGCTATGTATTTTAATCCCATTTCTTCTCTTCGTACTTTCAGGGGATCTATTCCTGCTTCTACATACATACTTTCCACGGGGGAAGTTCTGTAGGCTCCAGTGCATAGTCTAATACCCATGTTATGTATGACATCCAGTTTTGTTAATAAGGTTTTAGAAGCACTACCATATACTTGACATGCATAATCAAGTTTACTTAGACAAAGAGCCTTATATACTTTTATCAGAGAGGTTCTATCAGCACTCCACTCATTATGCGCAATTACTTTTATTATATTTAAGGATTTTCTTACTTTTATCGCCAGTTGTTCTATATGTTCTTTATATGTAAGTTTTTATCAAGTATTACACCGAGGAATTTTATCTGATCATCACATTCCAATTATATCATTTTTATTTATAAAGTAGGAATTAATTCCTGTTTTCTTGATCTTGTAAATCTGACAGCTTTTGTTTTTTGCGGAGAAAATTAAAACCCTTGTTATCGGCCCATTTTTTTTACCCTATTTATGGCTGCTTGCAATCTGTTGCTTATGTCCCAGCGCTTTTTCCACATACTATATATGACGAAGTCATCTACAAAAAGGGATCCTTGGACTCCTGGCGGGATTATTTCAATTATCTCATTTATTGCTATTGCAAACAAACGCCACGCTTAGTACACTACCTTGGGGGATTCCTTCCTCCTGGATAATGAATCAGAGATTTCTGCCCCCACTTTCACTATATATCTTTCAGATAGGAATTCCTTAATATAGTATTCATATAAATTGCCTCCTATTCCCCATTCTATCAATTTTTTTAAAATCCCTCCCCTCCAGGTGGTATCATATGCCTTCTCTAAACCTCAAAAAATACTCCTATTGTTTGTTTTTTACCAACCATTGCATTTTGTATCTCTCTTGTAATCATTAAGAGGGGATCTATGGTACTTTTATTTTTCCTGAATCCAAACTGTCTGTTTGACAATAGCTGTTTATTTTCTAATACCCATATTAGTCTGTTATTCACCATTTTTTCAAATATCTTACTTAGACAACTAGTAAGGGATATTGGCCTATAGCTGCTTGGTGACTCTGGGTCTTTTCCTGGTTTAAGCCTGGTATGATTAAAGATTCTTTCCAGGTTTTAGGTATGCTGTGAGAATGCCATAATTCATTTAAAATTTCTAATAAAAAGGTTTTGCTTTCATCTGTAAATTTTTTGTCATTTGACATCTAATATTGTCTTCCCCTGGAGCTGCTGGACTTGCAGGTTTTCAGGACATTTTCCAGTTTTTCCATGGTGAAAGGAAGATTATAGATTTCCTGATTATTAGATTTTATTGGTATTGGGACATAATTTTGATTTTTAATTGGAATTTCTTTGTATAATTCGAGATACTAGATGTTTTGGCGAAACATTTTCCCAATTCATTTGCGACTACTTTGGGATTTGAAATATATTTGTTTTCTACTTTTAATGTAGGTAATGGTTCTGGCCGATATCTACCCTGCAGTTTATTTATTTTCTTCCGATTTCTTTGTCTTGAGTTTTAGAATTTATATTATTAATATATTTTTTTCCATGATTTTTCTTTGGCTATCTTGAAATATTCTTTTCTGCTTTGCTTTAGCTCTCAAATATGCAATTCTAATTTGGCATCACATTTATGTCTCAGATATCTTCTAAGCATGTTCTCGTAATCTTCCTTGCTGCTTTACATTCTTCATTCCACCAGGGTACCAGTGGTCTAGTCGGATTGCCTGAGGTAACTGGAATAGTTTCATTTGCTTTATCATCTATTGTTTTACTAGATGTTCATAAGCATCTATGTGGTTTGTAAAGTCAGATAGTTTTTTGTTAATCACCGTTTTCTCTTTATATAAATTCCAATTTGCTTCTTCCATTTTCCTCTTCGGTATATATGTTATATTAGAATTATTTTTTAGCTCAATTTGTATTGGCCAGTGGTCACTCCAAATAAATTATTATTTACTTTCCAACTGAAATCTGTGGCAATTTCTGGGGAACATAAAGTGATGTCTATTGTAGAGGTGCTATTATGATAAACATCAAATCTTGTTGGAGAACCATCATTTAAAATAATCAAATTTTTGTTATCTATAAAATCTAGGACAGTGTTTCCTCTCCCGTCATATGATGTACTTCCCCACATGGGATGTTTGGCGTTGAAGTCACCTACTAATAAGTAAGGTTTTGGTAATTGTTCTATAGATTTTCTAAGTCTTCCACTTGTAATGGTCTATTATTTCCAAGAGGATCTATAAGCGACTTCGAACGACGGTTCCATATATATTTGAGCATATTGTTATTTTTTTTTTCTAGGAATACTTGAACTGCACATGCCTGTATTACCGAGTTAATCCTAACAGGTTGGCATTTGATTGAAGAATGCGTTATGATTGCAGTTCCTCCTTGGGCTGTTGTCATTTTAAAATTGTGTATTGATTTCCACACATTATAATTTATGCCAGCATTGAGAACATTGTTACCTATTTTAGTTTCCTGTAAGCAAATAATATTTGCATTACATTCTCTAATTAGTGATTTTAAGTTTTCATTATTGATACGTACCTCTGATATTCCACTGTAAAATAGACATTTTAAGAAGGTTTAGGGGTTTTGTTTAGTATCTTTATTTGTTTCCTGAACTTTTGAATTTTATTGAAGTTGTATAATTTTGCTGTACTTTGTTCTTCTTTTGGTGGGTGATGTATTTCTGCTATTGTTTTCTTTATGGCTGAAGAGTCTCAGATGTTCTTTTATTAGAGGTGCATTTAAATGGTTTTGCTCTTGGGTTCTATTTCAATACTTTCTTCAATTTTATCTGATGTTTTAACTTTCTCTTTTATTGGGTTTCTCTTTTTTCATTTTTATTTTTTGTTTGCAAGCAATTTTCGTTGACTTTGTCTTCTCGGTATTCATTTTTTATCCATATAGATTTTGGGTCTTACTGATTGTTTAATTTGTTTTTGGATTTGGGTGACGTTGTTTCAAGTAGTCTTTTTTTTGTCTTTTGAATTAGCTCTTGTGTTTTTGCTTGTCCTCCTTGGTTTTGGGTGGAGTTCTCTCTAAAGGCCTCTTTTTATCTTTAGCTTCCAGCTCATTATAATTATCTTGTAATATTTCAGATATATATGTATTATTCTCTTGTGTTTCTAATTCCTCCAATATCTCAAATGAATTTGAAAACATACAGTTGCACAAGTATCTTGATTTCTTGCTATATTAGTTTCTTGTAAAGTTATTTTTTCTTCTGATTTATCTATTAGGGGTTTGTTATTTGCTTCCATTTTGTTTCATTCTTTGAGCTCATTGCAGCAGAGAACATTTTGTTCCTAGCGGGATCATGCATTCCTCTAACTCTCACTCTAGTTTGGCTTCTCTTATTGGCATTCCTGATCTCTCCTGAAGTAATTTCAGTCTGTATTGTATATATAGTACATACACTCCTTAGACCTAGCATGGTGATTTTGGCCACAGTTACACATTTGGTTCACCACACTTCCACTGCGTGGTATGTTTGTCAGATCCACAATATGCACAAATCGATATATTTCTGCAATTTTTCCATGTATGCCCATATTTACTGCAGTTTTGGCACTGTAGTGGTTTTGGAACATAAGGTCTCAGTTCTCTATTTTGGCCATGATTTTAATTTGAAAGGCAATTCTTGGCCTTCAAATTTTATTTTCGCTATTTCAATGTCCTTTTCATTACTTTGTTTACTGGTTATACTGTAAACTTCACAATCTTGTATATTGTGTACCTTTTTTTAAGGGAATCCAGCAAAATATTTTTCTCTATTGGCTCTTCACTTTTAGGAAGTACTACAGTACCTGTACACTGTTCATATTGTCGTGCTTTCTTATCGTTACTTTTATATTGTCTATGTTCTTTATGGTTAAATAATTTTCAGATTGATTTTTTGTAGTGGTTTCTATTAACCACTCCTGTTCTTTTATTTGTCTAAATGACATTTCTGAGGTTGGGTGCCTACTTAACAAATAATTTTCCAATCTTAATGCTGATATTTTTTTTCTGTCAGTTTTCCAAGGTCAAGAACCTTGACTACTTCCACTCCCAAAGAGGGAGTCGAAGTGAGTCAAGGTTGGGTCAATTCTAAATTTGCTTTTTCTTTGTGGCTTGTATGGTATTAAAGTTTTAATACCAGCCTGTTCTTCATTACCTGGGTTTTCCTTAGAACAGTCCATTGCCATGCCAGAAGTCGTAGGGGTTTTTGTTTTGGTTTCCATATATATAAAGTTTAAATATTTCGTCCAGGATGAGATCCCTCTCACCAAGGAGGCCCAACTGAGGGAGGAGCAATACTGTTACGCTATGGTAACTGCCCTGGGACACTCACCTGGATATACGCCATACCACAGTGCCTTAAGGGTCGTCAGTCCCAAGAGATCGGACCCAGCACTGTGGGCATGGCTTGACATAAAAATTTCCCCTCGCTCGAACCACGTCAGGTACTCTATAGTTTTACGGGTGGAGTGGCATGCCGTCCAACTCCACCCTCCATCAAGTTAAAGAGCGTTCAATTCAATACTCCAAAACCACGCCAAGGTCGTCAACGAAAGAAGAAGGAGGAAGAGGGAAAATTTAGAGGAGGAGGAGTAAAGGAGTGAAAGGTCCCAATGTTCAGTTGGATCCACAGCAGAGAGAGTAGGCATACAGGGGCATACTCCCTCTGCAGTGGATCCCTAAGCCCCCCACCTCGTCAAGGAGTTGGGATCAGGGGGGTGAAGTCGTAGGGACTGGACTGCTCGGTGGTACCGCTCGACGTGTGGCTGGGCGAGAAGGTTGTGCCAAGGGGGAAACTCTCTCGGTTCTCCTGTGAGAAGAGCCAGCAGGTCCGGATACCAAATGGCCTGTGGCCATTTGGGAGCCACCAGGATCATCCTGAGATTCGGGGTGACCAGTGCTCGACTGATCACCTTGCGAATCAGGCTGAACGGGGGAAAGGTAGACGAAGAGGTTGTCCCACGGGTGTGGTGAGCGCTCTCTGCAGCTGCCCATGGGTCCGCACGGCTGAGAAGAAAACCTGAAGCTTTCTGTGCCGGGTGGCGAACAGATCCACGACTGGTCGCCCCCACAGGTCGAAGAGCCTTTCCGCCACGTCCTGGTGTAGAGACCACTCGGTCCCTATCACCCTGATCCCGACGGCTGAGCGTGTCTGCTACTACATTCCTCTTCCCTGGAATGTAGCGTGTCCGACAGCTCTATTGAGTGTGCCTCGGCCCACTCGTGCACCTGCCGAGTCAACTGGTACAACGGGAGAGACACTAGGCCCCCCCCCTGTTTGTTGACGTAGGCCACTACCGTGGTGTTGTCGCACATCAACACCACTGAGTGTCCCATCAAGCGGTCCGGGAACTCTTGGAGAGCGAGAAACGCTGCCTTGAGTTCCAGTACATTGATGTGAAGGTGCTTGTCGTTCTCGTCCCACACTCCTGAAGTCAGCAACTCCTCCAGGTGCGCCCCATCCCTCGGTCGATGCGTCTGAGAAACAGCTGCATGTCCGGGGGGGGAGTGCGCAGAGGCACTCCTCTTAAGAGGTTCCTGTCGTCCAGCCACCAGGCTAGGTCCTGCCTCACCTCCGGTTGTCAGTGACACTGAAAGCTTGGGGGATCCGTCGCCTGTGACCAAACTCTCCTTAGTCTCCACTGAAGAGACGCAGGTGAAGACGCCCGTGAGGGATAACTTCTCGAGTGACGACAGGTGTCCGATCACGACTTGCCATCGCTGAGCTACCTGTTCCTGCCGAGGACAGGAACTGGTTGGCTGCCTCCCTGAATCTGCTGATCCGCGAGTCTGCAGCGGAAGACTCGCCCTGGCTACCATGTCGATCAGCATACAGGTACTTCATCCTCTGCTTGGGCTCGAGATCGGACTTTTCGAAGTTCACACGATCCCAGATCGCGACAGAACTCGAGCAGTCGATCCCTGTCCTGTAGCAACTGCGAGCGAGGGAGCTCCTGCCAGGACTACCAATTCGTTCAAAAACAAAAAATTTATTTTTTAGTAGATGGAACCTCATCAGACGTATCCCGTGCGAATGGGCCCAAGCAGACACCAGAGGAACACTCGCGTGAACACCTGTGGGGCGGTTGAGAGACCGAAGCAAAGTGCCCTGAAAACTGGTACACCGTCCCGTCGAGGATGAAGCGGAGGTACTTTCTGGAGACTGATGAATGGGTATTTGGAAATACGCATCCTTCAAGTCCACTGAAAGCATGAAATCGTTCTCCCTGATGGAGTCGAGCACGGAACGTGCCGTCTCCATCGTGAACCGGGTCGGCGAACAAACGGTCAGAGGAGAGAGATATATCACCGGGCGCCAGCCTCCCCGTAGACTTTCCACCAGGAAGAGTCGACTGTAAAAGCCGGTGACTGATCCGTGACGATTTCTACAGCTCTCTTGCTCAGCATGGTCTTGATCTCCTGTCTCAATGCTACGTCCTTCGATGACCCTCCCGGAACGTACGACTGCTGTTGGACCGGGTTGGAGGTGAAGGGTGGCCGAGATTCGAAGGGTAATAGATATCCCTCCCTGAAGGACATCTACAATCCAGGTCTCGGCGCCGTAGCGCTGCCAAGTTGCCCAATGGCTGGCCAGGCACCCCCCCACTTCCGGCAGCAGGTGAGGGGGAACGCCGTCCCTAGCGTTTCCCCCCTTTCTTCGACTTCTTCCCAGAGCCTCCTCGGGAGAAGGAGGGCTGGGAGGAGGGCTGGTTACGGCTCCCCTTTGTAGAAGTCGAAGAAGACAGAGTCTTTCCCCGGGGCTTCGACGCGACTACCGTCTTAGCCACCGAGGAAGCGCTAGCCGAGCTCTTTGCTTGGCTTGGCCGCAGTCCAGGCTGCCCAGAGGCCTTCGAGACTGCCTGGTGAACCAGACGGTCACTGTCGTCAGTGCGCCGTCTGTCCACCGCCAGCGTCCACCATCTCTCCTGGGAAGAGAGACGTGGAACTCCGTAAAGGTCCGTTGCGTAGTCCCAATGCCGCTTCACGCCCAGCCGCCCTGGAAACTCGAGTAAGGACAGCGTCCCTACGTCGGAGAACCAGGTTGGCCCACAGGTTCACCGTCTGGTGGGCAAGGAAGGAGATGGCTCTTCCCCAGACTGGCAAAGTCTCCTAAAGGCCGAGTCATCTTCGGGGGAGAAATTCCCCCCGGAGTTGGCTGCGACCTTAGATACTGTGAGGGACCACAGATCTAACCAGGAGACGGCCTGGAAAGCTGCCATGGCAGTCGATTCCAGGCGAGTGGCCTCTTGCTGCGAGAACCATAGGTTCTCGGACAGGAGCTGCTGCAGAGACACACCCGGAGTCAGCTGGCTAACTCCGGGTTCACCTGTTTGGGCGGCATCGGGTCCTCAGATGGGCACGTAAAAAAACGGCGCTGTCGCAGCAGAGGAGGTGGAAGCAGCTTGCTCGACCTGCCAGACTTGAGAGAACCGTCTTGCCCGGTAGACAAGAGATTCTACCTGGTCCAGCACTGAGTCGCAAGCTCGGAACGCGGCAAACCCACCGTCGGTCTGGGTTCCCTCTTCGGGCCCCAGAACGACTCGAGCCGGGACGTGGGCTCGGATGGTGGGAGCGGCGATCCTTCCGCGAGGTCGTTGTGCTGACGAATCAGCGCAATTACCTCGGCAAAGTTCCTCTGGATCTCAGGAGTGACTGCATCCTGCGGAGTAGGACCATCCAGTCCCTCGAACAGGAGCATCTCCCGAGACCCTCCCCCCCCCTCCCCCCTCGAGGGGGGGAACAGCGACAGACCCCTCTCGGTCTCCTCCAGCCACTTGTGCATACGACCTGGCCGGTCCGAGAACGTGCTGGTACGTAGGGGGAACGTCGTTTTGGTGGGATCCTGAGGGGCGCACCCCCTCACGATCACTCCTCAATACCTCGCCCCTCCCGGTGTAACCCGAGGAGGTTGAAGGTATGGGGAGGCAGACCTAACGCTCCCTCCTCGCTCGCTGGCAGAACCAGTGGGCTTGGAAGACTGCAGGCGATCGTCAACCCAGCGCTGTGGCGATCGAGCTGCAGACCTAGTCGAGCCGTCTCGCTGTGGAGAACGGCTGGACTGAGAACAGCGGCCCCGGTCTCGTGTGTCAGAAGAGCTGGTGTGGTCGCCGTACCCGATCGCTCTCTTGTGAAGAGGTGACGGTCAGGCGACCCCGGCGAGCTCCACTGTCACGGTGAGACCGGTGCGTATCCTCACGGCGCGTCACGTCGCTGGTTACCAGCCGTGGCTGTGCCGGCGAACGGGGGGACCTCTTCCCAGCCTCAGCCCATGGCGGCGTGGACCGTCACGTCCGCCCGGGTAGCCAGCTGCTCGCCGCGAGGAGCGAGAGCTGGTCTGGTGAGAGTCGCCGTGGAGCGGCTGTCACCAGTCTTACCGCTCCGTGCCGTGAACCTGACGCTGAGCTGGCTCAGAGGTCTGGTTCCTAGCTGCACGGTCGCTGGTAGGCGACCGTACACTCGGTACCTCTCGCGAACGAGAGGCCGAGACGGACCCTGCTGCCGTGGTCGAACCACTAACAGCAGGTGAGGAAGTGCCGGTGTTAGCCGGCACTCCTCTGGTCCCCGTAGTCTTCTTCCTTGCGGAAGAAGAGACGGGTCCTGCCCCCGAAGGAGCAGGGTGACCAGCGGAAGAACCCCCCGTCTCACCGGAGCGAGACGGGCCCTTAGAAGCTCCCGAAGGAGACTTCTTAGGGGGGGGGGAGGCGACCTTCTTCTTCTTAGGCGGGGGAGCCTTAGAAGAAGAAGGGGAAGAGGCGGCAGACGACGACGACGACGAAGAAGACGATGAAGACGACGACGACACCTTCCTCCTCTTCTTCTTCTTC
This sequence comes from Macrobrachium nipponense, assembly GCF_015104395.2. Taxonomy (NCBI): domain Eukaryota; kingdom Metazoa; phylum Arthropoda; class Malacostraca; order Decapoda; family Palaemonidae; genus Macrobrachium; species Macrobrachium nipponense. Next base: position 25,575,832 of record NC_087207.1, on the reverse strand, counting down.
TTCTTCGTCAACCTCCTCAGGACCGATGTCAGATCTGTCATCCAGGGCGGAGCCGGGCTGCTGTTGCCGAAGCAACAGGGCCCGGACGCACCTGTCCGAACAGATCGGATCGGGAGCAGCGGCCACAAGAACAGGAACAACGTCAGCAGGTGCAGGCATCACAGGAACAGCAGTGGAGACGGCAGGAGCAGGTACAGGAACGGCAGCATGGTCGGCAACATCACGTCCGTGAACAGCGGCTGGGCAGGTACGGCAGGCTGTACAGGCGGTCAGGTGGACGGACCAGCGGCACAGACATCTAGGTACTGGTGGAGTCCATGGGCGAGCTCTTCGGGCACACGAAGTCCGGTCGCGGCAGCACGGCAAACCCAGGGCGGGCGGCATCACACTCCCCCGTGGTACGGCGACTGGCCCCTGCCACCGATGTAGTTGGTGTGACAGAGACCGCGTGCGGGGTATACACCAGGTGAGGAGGTGAAGCATAGCAGGCGTTGAAAGGGTCGTGGTGGTGGTCGTTACCGTAGCATGCGTGACCGCCACAGAGCCAGCGAGATGGTAGAGCAGCCCCTGGACACTCGGCACGCCCTGCAGACCCAACGATGCCCACACCTGTCCGAGGTCGTCCTTCGCGGCAACCGCACCTGAGGAAGCAAAGGTCGGGTGATTAGCAGGATCCTCTACCCGCTCCGCGCGAAGACGAACGGATAGAGGACCCAGAGTACAACTCGACATCGGGGTATCTAGCGCCTCCTCCACACTCGACAGGTCGGGTGAGGAGAAGGACCATAGAAACCCCCCCCGAAGGGGGAAGGCGCCAAACGTGGGAGCTGAGCGGGCGGCAGGAAAGAAGACGAAGTGTCCGTAACCAAAGGAGTCGCGGGAGAGCTTTCCGACGACTCCTTTGCAGGCCTTCGCTTCTTCCTACCTTCGTACAAGCCCCACTGCGCCTCCGACCAATTACAACACACTTCACAGGGCTCGGCTCGGGTGCATTCGCGTCCCCGACACCGAGCGCACAAAATATGTGGATCAATTTCAGGGAACGAGCGGAAACGTTACCGCATTTACCCCCTTCGGTACCCGGACACAATCTCCGGGGGGTAGCGAGGCGTGGAGATTCCATGATTGATCAATAATTCACAATGGATGAAAAAAAAGAGGAAATGATTGTACTTACAATTATGATTCATACACAAACACAACCAAATACTCAATGAAAGCAAACGACGAGAAGCGGGCAGAGAGCGTCGAACACACACGTCCACTCGCTGTGAGGCCGAAAGCAAAAGTGATTTGTTTACCTCCCAGTCGCGCGCGCGCGCCGTCGGACAAGCAGTTAACTACCGAACCCCTTGTTCGAAAGCTTACGACCTATCCAGCGCCGCTAGTACCTTCCTATTGTAAAAGGACCGAAGTTTGTATAACCGTGTCGGAACAACTGTTAATTCGGGGAGAGCAATGAATAATTGCACACCTACGAATACGAGATATTTTGAAGACAAACTCAGATGTCTGCAAAATCATTCGCATTATCGCGGTGCGATGCAGCGGAAGACTAGTACAGACTTCTTTACCGTACCGCGGTAAACAGAAAGATGAAGAGTCCAAGAGATATCTCTTGAAAATTCTCGCAATGTCGAAGGCGATGAAATCGAGCGTCACAGCAGTAGATGGTCCTTCATTATTGCGAGAATCCCCGTTAATCAGAGACCTAAGTCCATGAATGTTGGGCAGAGATACGGTTCGGTAGTCAATCAAACCAGGGGAGAGAGAGACGTAACCGACCGTGCATCTCCGAGACCTAGCTGATACTGAGCTGCCATCAGCAGGCAGTTCAATACGCAGTAGCTCTCGGTGACTCGTCATCCTGAGTTGCCAGGTAATCCATTATTCCACGAAGGAATGTGTTCAGCTAGAACCATCGAGCATAAAGAATACGCTCGAGCAATTATATTTAAACGAAACGGATTTCGGTAAATACAAAATCTGATTTGGTGTTGTCATGACAATACCAAGTATCTAAAATCAAAACTGATAACTGCTGGGAGGTTGCAGGCAACCCCGAGTTGCAGTTCAATTAAGATACAATTCGTCTCGGTCACAAACCGTAGAGTTAACTACGGTATGTGCCTACCCCCCGGACAATTCAACTGTTAAAAGAATCATGTCGCGAGGGTAATATACGTAGTATATTTGTAGGTTCTGTACCACGACCTCCATCCTAAATTCTCTTCCTCTCGAGGAATGAGAATAAGGATTGGAGATCGACCGCCTTCGTTCTCTAGTCAAGAGAGTGAAGGAGAAGTCTTTCCCAAAGGAACGCTTCAATGGTGAAACAGAATACCGAAGACGATAGTTCAAGCCAAACTGGAAGTTCCCGTCCGTTCTTCTCTATTCCAGGTTAATCGCCTACTGTGAGATACTCTTCTTTCAGCAGCAGTCTTCTTCCAAATGCTAGAAATTACAGGAATTCGAGCACGAGGTTCCCGATTATCGTGTAACAATTATCGGGGATTCTCGCTCACTTTGGACCGTGGTCTCGCCTAAGTGTTTGGAGATCGTAAAAAACTCGAACACTCTGAGTGCGCTAGAAATTCCGTAGAATTCTAAGCACTCTGCGAAACCCCCCACCAAATTCGTCAAACGATATCGGCTGGTGGTCCTCTTGATTCCCGTAGAAATCGAGAAATGGCAGGATCCCTCCTCAACGACCGCCGGGGCTTACATCAGGTAGGACCCGAAGGTCCCCCCGGTAGCGCAGCCCCTAACGTGGGATCTTTACGAGAAATCTCTGTAGGATCCCTCCCCTTTCCCTCGTAGCCGTAAGGAGAGAGGGGAATGGGCGGGGGAGGAATTGGATACTGGCTCGCCTTCCCAGCGGAACTAGCAGTTGGAGAAGAAAAGGAGCAGCCATCGCCTTACGGCGATGGCCTCTCAGAGCCTGGGAAAAACGTATCGTCAGGAGAAAACGTTTTCCGAGGATGGGTTACGAACTCATACTGTAGGTAAGGGTCTGCCGCCACTGTGAACGTCGTCTGGGTGGGGCTGATCGACACCTGACAGGAGAGAGCCGATACCGTCCTCCGACTCATTCCAGTCCTCGTCGAGGTCGAAACCTCTCAGGAGGACCGAAGGGGTATTCAAATACGGTGTCCGAAGACACGTAGAAACGCCTCTGTCGCAGTAGAGGAGGTGAAGTAGCTTGTTCGACTTTGCCAGAACTGAGAGAGCCTTCTTGTCCAGAGACGAGAGACTACCTGGTTCAACACAGTCGGCAAGCTCCGATCGCGGCAGACCCACCATCGATTTGGGTTCCCTCTCGGGCCCCAAAACGACTCGAGCCGAGACGTGGCTCTGCTGGTGGGAGCGGCGATCCTTCCCCGAGGTCGTTGTGCTGACGAATCAGCGCCATAACCTCGGCAAAGTTCCTCTGGATCTCGGAAGTCACAGCATCTTGCAGAGTAGGACCGTTAAGCCCTTCGAACAAGAGCATATTCCGAGAAACTTCCTCCTAAGAAGGGGGAACAGCGACAGCCCTCTCGGTCTTCTCCATCCACTTGCGGCATACTCCTGGCCGGTCCAAGAACCGTGCCTGGCACGTAGGGCGTCGTGGTGGGATCATGAGGGGCGCACCCCTCACGATCACTCCTCAATACCTCGCTCCTCCCGGTGTAACCCGAGGTGGTTGAAGGTACGGGAGAGGCAGACTGACGCTCCCTCCTCGCTCGCTGGCAGAACAGCAGGCTTGGAGGGCTGCAGGCGATCGTCAACCCGCGTGGCGATCGAGCTGCAGGCCTGGTCGAACCGTCTCGCTGTGGAGAACGGCTGGACTGAGCACAGCGGCCCCGATCTCGAGTGTCAGAAGAGCTGGTGCTGGTTGTCGTATCCGATCGCTCTCTGTGAGAGCGACGGTCAGGCGACCTGCAGGCTCCACTGTCACAGTGAGACCGGTGCTTGTCCTCACGGCACGTCACGTCGCTGGTTCCAGCCATGGCTGGCACCGGCGAACGGGGGGACCTCTTCCCAGCCTCAGCCCGTGGCCGGTCGTGGACCGTCACGCACCCCCGGGTAGCCAGCTGGTCGCCGCGAGAGCGAGAGCTGGTCTGGTGAGAGTCGCGTGAGCGGCTGTCACCAGTCTTCCGACCCCGTGCCGTGAACCTGACGCTGAGCGGGCTCAGAGGTCTGGTTCCTGGCTGCACGGTCGCTGGTAGGCGACCGTACACTCGGTACCTCCGCGAACGAGAGGCCGAGACGGACCCTGATGCAGTGGCAGAAACCACTGTCACCAGGCGAGGAAGTACCGGTGTTAGCCGGTACCCCTCTGGTCCCCGTAGTCTTCTTCCTTGCGGAAGAAGAGACGGGCCCCGCTCCCGAAGGAGCAGGAGGACCAGCGGAAGGAACCCTCCCGTCCCACCGAGGTGAGACGGGTCCCCGAGAAGCTCCCGAGGGAGACTTCTTAGGAGGGAGGAGGCAACCTTCTTCTTCCTCGGCTGTGAAGCCTTAGAAGTCGAAGGGGAAGAGGCGGCAGCCGACGACGATGAAGAAGATGAAGACGACGACGACGACACCTTCCTCCTCTTCTTCGTCAGCTTCCTCAGGACAGACGTAAGATCTGCTATCCAGGGCGGAGCCGGGGCTGCTGTAGCCGAAGCCACAGGGCCCGGACGCACCTGTACAGACAGACCAAAGTCTGGGGTAGTACCACCACGAACAGGGACGACGTCAGTAGGTATGGGCATCTTCAGGAACAGCAGGCACAGCCAGCACAGCATCGGCAGGGACAGCCAGCGCAGCAACGGCAGGGACAGCAGCGCAGCAACGGCAGGGACAGCCAGCGCAGCAACTGCATGGACAGTCAGCCCAGAATCGGCAGGTACGGCAGGCAGTACCGGAAACACAGGAAGTGGAGCAGCAGCCAGCAACAATCCTGGTACTGGCGGCAGGTCCAGGGGCGAGCTCTAGGGCAAGAGCGGAAGTGTGGTCGCGGCAGCGCGGCAACCACGAGCGGCGGCGGCACGCCCCCCTCTCGGTACGGCGAACGCACTTCACAGCGGCTGTAAAGCAAGACTGTTACCACGTGAGGCGAGTACACCAGGTGAGGAGGGACGTCATCACCTGGAGCGTGGTCACCACTCCATGGGTGACCGCAGTAGGCCCAGACATAGAACCGCAGCCCTGGACACTAGCACGCCCAGCAAATGGAAGGACGCCCATACCTCACCAAGGTCCACCCTTGTGGCAGTAGCACCTGCGGAAATACAGTAGTAGTGATTATGGGGGGAAGTCCCCTCGCGGCGGGGGGGTGAGCCCCACACCGAACGAGTGGAAGACCAGAATACAATTGTACATCGGGCACCGAGCGCCCTCCCCCACGCTCGACGGATCGGGCGAGGAGAAGAACGCAGATAACCTCCCCCCCGAAGGGGAAGGGCCATCTGTGGGAGCTGAGCGGGGGGGGGGATTCTCGTTCCCCACCCCCAGCACAGCACCCATGTACCCAACAATAATAATAAGAGCCCGAGAGCAATCGTGCCCTCGGCCCGAATGCAAGGGCATAAGGATCAATTCCCTGACTGAGCGGAACTGAACCAATAAATATTGATGCAATCAATAATAAAAGGAATAAAATGAAAAAGAATCTTGCATTACGATTCACTTCACAATGAATAAGGGCGCGGATCGACCGCGCATTGCGCCCTCGGTACCGAGCGCAATTTGCGCCCTCTGCCGCGCAAGGGTTAAAAGGATCCATTCCCGATTATGAACGGAAACCTTGATCCATAATGAATTGATGCAATCAAAATATATATGAAAATGAAAAGAATACTGCGCTTGCGATTTCACTTCATACAAAATGACAATTTGTCGAAAATTGCATTTTTCCTAACTATACAAACCTGAGGTCCTTTAACAATAGGAAGTAGCTAGCGGCAGCTGGAACGGTCGTAAGCTTCGAACAAGGGGAGAACGGTAGTTAACTGCTTGTCCGACAGTCGCGCGCCGCGCGATTGGGAGGTAAACAAATCACTTTTGCTTTGGCCCATGCAAAATACGCAGAGTGATGGGGTGGCATGAGGAGGGACTATATGTAAAGGACCTCAGGTTTGTATAGTTAGGAAAAATGCAATTTTCGACAAATTGTCATTTGTTCCGATACGTAATACAAACCATCGGTCCTTTAACAATAGGAAGACTCACTCTTGGTGGGAGGGAATCTGGAGTCTTTTGATGAACAGACTGGTGTTCGTCCATCCCTGGAATGCCTCCCTGGTCGTAAGAGATGGGGAGGGATCCAAGCCTCTGTCCGATTGATCGGGGTGTGCACCGCAGGATCAATGGTCAGACTCTGGGGGCCGAGTACTAAGAGAGAGGCAAGCGTATCCTCTTCGTACCAGCAAGCAAGAACTTGTTCCTGTTTGCAAGAGGCAACATAAAGTATGGGTTGTCTCAAGATGGCATCCACTTCCTCCCCCCCCCCTTGTTGGAGGAAGTGGTGGATATACGCTCCTATCCCTAGTGAAAGGGATAGGATGGGGCTCTGTTGAGTAGCTCACCTGCATCTTGTCCTTATCCAGCAGGGTGACGACCGTGTCCCTCTAACCACAGGTAGAGGGGAAGAAAAAGATGGGAAGAGGAGCCAGTCACACTCTCATTCACCATTCCATTCTTACGGTCACACCAGGACTCGATGCTGTTCAGCCTGCGAGGGTTCCCTGGGTTCGCTACACAACGTGTTGAGCAGCCACCACGGGTCCCAAGGAAAAAGATCCAAGGACCTGTGGGCAATATCCCGAAGTAGAAGGAAGGGCATGTGGTCTGGTTGGACCAGACCCCTGCCTTCAGTACCTGCGCCAAGGAGAAGTTCATTGTGGACAAGGCAGCATCTCCTTCGCATCGAAGGCGGTGAAGTCCATTAGGGAGGGGATTGTGAACGACTCGAACCAATCGTCAGGGACCGAAGGGTTTCTGAGTCTTCGCTACGAAGTTCGGTACGAAATCGAGCGTCACGGATCCCCATCCCCTGGGTGCCTGACTTCGCAGGAGAAGTCATGCAGTTCCTCGAGGAAAAGAAGGAAATAGTCGCATGACCTATCCCTCTTCTCTACTTCGGTGATAGTCAGTACCCATACTGGTCTGTCCGTTAGCAACGAAGTCTCTCGCATCCTCCTATCCCCATGCAGCGAAGTTCTCGGTAGTGGATAGGACACCGACACTCCATGGTGGGTGTCAATGGTATGGGTACTGTGACAAGCTATTAAAACGAAGTAATGGTTGCTGTGTAACAACCGAACTAAGTCAACAGCGTAATTCGTAACTGACTCGGGCGCTCTGACAGCTGCCGACTGACTGCGTTCGGTAGGAGGCAAGTTGTCAAAGCATCCGAGTAAGTCACGTGACCTTCGCCTTTAAAGGTTATGCCGAGAGACCAAACAAATGATGTATTTGTTTGTCACCAATGCCGGACAGCGAGGTGATGATTCTCTTAAGGCATGTACCCAACAGGCGAAAGTCAATTGCCTTCTAGAGACCGAGGTCCTGAAGGTAAAACATCTCATGTTTGTTGAATCTCAGCTAAGGAGAAAACAACACTATGTACCGTTGAAGACGAAGGTAGATATTGAATGCAACCTACGTCTTCACATATGAATCGAGAGAAGGATCTCAAGATTCATAACCTGCTTACAAATGACTGAAAAACGCTAACCGTATTTCATGCTGTCCGGTGAGAAGTCGTCGTTGGCAATGAAAGCGGGGCGTTCTTCAGTAATGAAAAACCACAGGTGAAAGCCGCCTGAAGAACTGCGTCTCATGGGCTGAACATTTGGAGGTAGAGCTGTCAGGTCGGAGAGATAGGCGATGTCTTCTGACACATCTTGTAATTCGGGTTGAACAATGAACAATTGTACACCTACGAATACGAGATATTTTGAAGACAAACTCAGATGTCTGCAAAATCATTCGCATTATCGCAGTGCGATGCAGCGGGAGACTTGTACAGACTTCTGTTACCGTGCGGTAAACAGAAAGATGAAAGAGTCCAAGAGATATCTCTGTTGAAAATTCTCGCAATGTCGAAGGCGATGGAATCTAGCGTCACCGCAGTAGATGGTCCTTCATTATTGCGAGAATCCCCGTAATCAGAGACCTAAGTCCATGATTGTTAGGCAGAGATACGGTTCGGTAGTCAATCAAGCAGGGGAGAGAGAGACATACATGACCGTGAATCTCGGAGGCCCAGCTGATACTGAGCTGCTATGAGGCAGTTCAATAAGCAGTGGTTGAGCCTGCTGACTCGTCATCCTGAGTTGCCAGGTAATCCATTATTCCACGAAGGAATGCGTTCGGCTAGAACTACCGAGCATAAAAGATATGCTCGGGCAATTATATTTAGGCGAAACGAATTTCGGTAAATATAAAAGTTGAAATGGTGTTGTCGTGACAAAACCATAAGTATATAAAAATTGAAACTGAACTCCTGGGAGGTTGCAGGCAACCCCGAGTTGCAGTTCAATTAGAATACTTCTCGTCTAAGTCGCAATCCGTAGAAATAACTAGGATATGCGCCTACCCCTCGGACAATTCAAACTGCTTAGCAGAATCATGTCGCGAGGTTAATATACGTAGTATATTTGTAGGATTCTGAACAACGATCTCCATCCTAAATTCTTTCCTTCAAGAAAACAAAAATAAGGATTGGAGATCGACCACCTTCGTTCTCTATCAAAGAGAGTGAAGGAGAAGTCTTCCTCGAAGGAAAGCTTCAATGGTGAACAGAATACTAAGACGATAGTTCAAGCCAAAACTGGATATTCCCGTCCGATCTCCTCTATTCCAGGTTGGTCGCCTACTGTGAGATAGTTTCTTTCAGCAGCAGTCTTCTTCACAATGCTAGAAATTCCAGGATTCGAGCATAGGCGAGGTTCCCGATTATCGTGTAACATATCGGGGATTCTCTCTCGCTCACTTTGGACCGTGGTCTCGCGTAAGTGTTTGAAGATCGTAAAAAACTCGAAACACTCTGAATGCGCTAGAAATTCCGTAGAATTCTAAGCAGTCTGCGAAACCCCACCGAATTCGTCAAACGATATCGGCCTGGTGTCCTCTCGATTCCCGTAGAAATCGAGAATGGAGCAGGATTCCTCCTCAACGACCGGGGCTTACGTCAGGTATAGGACCCGAAAGGTCCCCCCGGTACCGCAGACAGTCCCGAACGTGGGATCCTACAAAGAAATCTCTGTAGGATCCTTCCCCTTTCCCTCGTAGCCGTAAGGAGAGAGGGAATAGGGAAGGAATTGGATACTCGCTCGCCTTCCCAGTGGAACTAGCAGTTGGAGAAGAGTAGGAGCAGCCATCGCCTTGCGGCGATGGCCTCTCAGAGTCTGGGAAAACGTATCGTCAGGAGAAAACGTTTTCCCGCGAGGGTTACGAACTCTCACTGTAGGTAAGGGTCTGCCGCCACTGTGAAACGTCGTCTGGGTGGGGCTGATCGACACCTGACAGGAGAGAGCCGAACCGTCCTCCGACTCATTCCAGTCCTCGTCGAGGTCGAAACCTCTCAGGAGGACCGAAGGAGTATTTAAATACGGTGTCCGAAGACACGTAGAAAACGCCGCTGTCGCAGTAGAGGAGGTGGAAGTAGCTTGATCGACCGGCCAGAACTGAGAGAGCCTTCTTGTCCGGAGACGAGAGACACTGGTTCGAGAACAGAATCGGCAAGCTCCGATCGCGGCAGACCCACCGTCGGTTTGGGTTCCCTCTCGGGCCCCAAAACGACCTCGAGCAGAGACGTGGGCTCTGCTGGTGGGAGCGGCAATCCTTCCGCAGGGTCATTATGCTGACGAATCAGCTTAATGACTTCTGCAAATTCCTCTGTATCTCGGGAGTAACCGCGTCTTGCGGAGTAGGACCGTCCAGTCCCTCCAACAAGATAGATCCCTAGATACTCCTCCTTCAGAAGGAGGAAGAGCGGCAGACCCCATGACGGTCGCCCTCCAGCTAATTGCGCGTATGTCCTGGTCGGTCCTAGAACCGTGCCCTGGTCCATACGGCGTCATAGCGCGGGGTTGGTCGCGAGCGGAGGGCGCACCTCTCGCGATCACTCATAGGTACCTCGCTCCTCCCGGCGTAGCCCGAGGAGGTTGAAGGTACAGGAGAGGCAGACCTGACGCTCCCCCCTAGCTCGCTGGTCACGGTGAGAACCGGCGGAGCGTCCTCTCGGCGCGTTCGAGCCGTGGTACCAGCCGTGGCTGGTACCGACGGCCGAGGGGGACCCCTTCCTCGCCTCAACCCGTTATGGGAGAGGCAGACCTGACGCTACCCTCGCTCGCTGGCAGGACCAGCGTGCGTGGAGGGCTGCTGCTGATCGTCAACCCGCGGTGACGGTCGAGCAGCAGGCCTAGCCTTACCGCTCGCCTGGGGCGATTGGCTCGGCTGAGAACGTCGAGACCGATCTCTAGCGTCAGGCGAGCTGCCGCTGGTCACCGCCTCCGCCCGGTCCCATCGGGAGCGGCGGACGGGTGACCTGCTAGGCTCTGTGTCGCGTCGAGACCGGCCAGCGTCCTCTCGCCGCGTCAAGTCGCTGGTACCAGCCGTGGCTGGTACCGGCGGCCGCGGGGACTCCTTCTGCCTCAACCCGTGGCTGATCAGCGACCGTCACGTTAGCCCGAGCAGCCAGTTGATCGCTGCGAGATCGTCCACTGGCCTGGCGAGAGTTGTGTGCACGACTCTCGCCAGTCTTCTGCTCCGCGCCGCTGTCTTGACGGCGAGAGCGAGCTCGGGCGTCAAAACTTTGGCTGGACGGTCTTCTTGGAAGACGTCCACTCGGTGCTTCTCGCGAACGAGAAGCGGCCGAGACGGAACCTGGTTTAGCGGCAGACCCGCTAGCACCAGGTGAGACGCACCAGCCGAGGCTGGTGCCCTCTGGTCCCCGTCGACTTCTTCTTTGCAGAAGAAGCGACGGGACCCCGTTCCCGAAGGAACAGGAGGACCAGCAGAAGAGCTCCCCAGCTCGCCTGAGCGAGCCGGGCCCTTAGAAGATCCCGAAGGAGTCTTCTTAGGGGGGAAGGAGGCAACCTTCTTCTTCTTCGGCTGTCTTGGCCTTAGAAGTCGAAGGGGAAGGAGAGGCAGCGGAACGACGAAGAAGACGACGAAGACGACGACGACACTTCTTCCTCTTCCTCTTCTTCTTCGCCAGGCTCCGCAGGACAGACGTCAGGTCTTCCATCCAGGAGGGAGCCGGGAGTTGCCGAAGCAACAGGGCCCGACTGCACCTGTCCGGAAAGACCTGAGACTCGTGGACAGCATCACCAACAGCAGGAACAACAGGAACAGGTCCAGGAACAGCAGGAACATCTGAAAGTGAATGAGCAGCAGGCACCTGATCTGAAAGGGAATGAGCGGCTGGGACAGCAACAGGTACTGGCAAGGCACGGCAGGTAAACCACAGGTACCACAGTAAGGAGACAGGCGTCCTGTCGCAGCTACCGGCATCCTCGGCACTGGCGGCAGGTCCAGGGGGGTACTCTTTGGGCAGCGGCAGTCCGGGGTCGGCAATACAAAGAACCCAGGTGGCGGTGGCCCTCCCCGTCCTGATTGGCACGGCAGGAATTGGTTCTGGATTGCAGCCGTGGGTTGTTACCGACATGACATTGTGGTTGTTGTAGTTCATAAAAGTAGTGGTTACCGATCTGATGACCACCCGACCCCGCCAACCGCTGAATCAACCCCTGCAGTCCCAGCGACTCCCACACCTGTTTCCAGGTCGTCCTCGCTGATGGCAAACTGCGGAAGCAACAGTCGGGTTAGTTAGAGGGGCTCCTCGCGCCTGGGGGGTGGGGGGAGAGCAACCCCACCCAGAGCGGACGGAGACCCCGGAGTACAACTGGACGTCCGTTACCAAAGGAGTCACTGACTTTCCGATGACTTCTTGTGTCCTCGTACAGCACACTGCGCCTCTGACGAATGCATACACGTTACACAGGGCTCGTTGCGGGAGCACTCTCGCCCCGACAACGAGTACAAACCTCGTGAGGATCTACATCTACATCCAAGGTCGTCTCCCACGGATGTAGCACCTGCGGTAACATAGATAGATTAGTAAGAGGGGTTCCCTCACGCACGGGGGGAAGACATGCCCCACCTCGAAGCAAGGAAGACCCCAAATACAAAATACAATGAAGAAGCTGAGCGGGGGGCAGGAAGGAAGACGAAGAATCGGCTACCAAGGGAGTCGCGGGAGAGCTTTCCGACGACTTCCCGGCAGACCTTCGCTTCCCCCACCCCCGCACAGCAGTGAAAAGTAATATGAAATGAACAGATACTGCCCTTGCATTCCACTTCATGACTAAAGGAAAAGAAATCAATTCCCTTGTAAGAACCGCTGATCCAATAATATGATGCTATAATAAAATATATATGAAAATGAAAACAGAATACTGCCAACTTTTGCGATTCTTTCACATAAAAATCGTAAGGATCAATTCCGGGTAAGAACGAAAATTGATCCAGATTAAATTTCATGCAAACAATAAATGAAAATGAAAAGAATATTGCAATTGCGAATCCACTTTCATTGCATTCTATTATACAAAATTAAAAGTTCGTGCCGAGCGCAATCACACTCTCGTTAACGAACGCACAAGGGCAAAAATATAATGAAAAAAGTACTTACATTTTTCAATTACACCCTTCGCCCAAATACATGACTCGGCGCGAGCGCGCCCGCCCTCGGCACCGAGACATAATTCAAGGGTTTCATAATTAAGTAATGAAAATGAAAACAGTGTACTTACAGTTTCATTTTCAAGTCAAACAAACCATTAGTAGAAAACACAATATAAACAAAGCATACGACGATGAAGCGGGCATGAGAGCGATGACGAACACGTCCTTCACACCCGCGGCCGAAAGCAAAAGTGATTTGTTTACCTCCCAATGCGCGCGGCGCGCGACTGTCGGACAAGCAGTTAACTACCGTTCTCCCCTGTTCGAAGCTTACGACCCGTTTCCAGCTGCCGCTAGCTACTTCCTATTGTTAAAGGACCGATGGTTTTTGTATTACGTATCGGAACAAATAAAAAGGGGAAATGATCAATTTCCGGGTAAGAGCGGAAACTGATCCAAAATGAGTATTGCTACAATCCAAAATAAATATATGAAAATGAAAAAGAATACTGTACTTGCGATTCCACTTCCATACAGAATAAGTTTTCGTGCTGAGCGCATTCGCTCGGCAACGAGCATACAGGTAAAAAAAAAATATAAATGAAAGGGCACTTACTTTACGATTTTCATCTACATATTTCCAACCAAAATATAAGGCTCGGAGCGAGCGCTCTCCCGCCCTCGGCACGAGCATACACAATACGAGGATCATTTCTGGGAAAAATGAATTCCCGCACTTACGCCCTTCAGTCCCGGCACTCTACGGTTAATCGGAGGGCGTGGAGAAACCAAGATCCTTAAATTCACAATTGAATTCAATGGAAATCAATATGAAATGATTGTACTTACAATTCAGTTTCACTAGATAAATAGAAAAAGAAAAACACAACCATGCGAAAGAAAGCAACGAACGATGAAGCGGGCAGAGTAGCGATTGATACACGTCTACAACGCCAGCAGGCCGAAAGCAAAAGTGGTTTGTTTACCTCCCAGTCGCAGGCGCTGCGCGCCTGTTCGGACAAGCAGTTAACTACCGAACCCCTTGTTCGAAAGCTTACGACCTATCCAGCTGCCGCTAGTACCTTCCTATTGTAAAAGGACCGAAGGTTTGTATGCCGTGTCGGAACAATTTTACTTTTGCCCAACTAATCTGTAGGAGCTCCATTTTTTTTTTTTTTATACTATTGATATTTTTACCCTTGCCCAACTATTCTGTTGGAGCTCCAATTTTTTTTACATTAATCCATATTTTTACCCTTGCCCAACTAATCTGTAGGAGATACATTTTATTTTTACATTCTTCGATATTTTTAACCAAGCCCAACTAATCTGTAGGAGATACATTTTTTTTTGTTTTTTTTTTTTACAATTCTTCGATATTTTTTAACCAAGCCAAAAAACTAATCTGTAGGACCTCATTTCTTTACATTCTTCGATATTTTTATTTTCATATTCTACTTGGCCCTTAATCCATCCGCCAAGATAACTAGTATACCTGGAACGGACCTTGCTGACCCTCCTTGCCCTCAGTCTGTTCCTGCTTCTCAGCTTGTACATGTATCATGTCTTCTTCTGCCGATAATTTTTCGTATCCCGCACACGTGGATTTTGCTGGGCAACTAAACTGTAAGCGCTCCCGAGCCTCGTCCACAAATTCCGGTTGTTCAGTTACCTCGGAAAACAACCGTCCAGCCAAGAAAGAAAAAAAAATCCTGTACCCAGAAGATTTGAACGACTCCGATTTTCTTAATTAACTTCTATATTTCTGGGGGGGGGGGGGGGGGTGGGGGGGGGGGGGGGGGGGAGGGGGGGGGGGGGGGGGGGGGGGGGGGGGGGGGGGGGGGGACCGCCAATCATTTGACGACTCGCAACATCTCCAAGGTAAGCTTATCAATGTAAATGCACGTTATGTTCATTATTTTGCCGTAATAAAGCACGCCATTGTATTTCCCGCTAAGCTGAAGTCAGGGCCGCTCAACACATCTGAACATTCACGTTCGCCAGCAGTCCACGTGTTCGAACAAACAACATGGCCTTGACTTTAACCAATATATTCTCGGAAATATTCACTTTGTTAAGATATCAGTAAGGACATATGGGTGCCGGCCATCCGTAAGGACAAGTTTTATTGGTTAGGTATTAATAACTGTTAACATACTACACGGGGGGGTTCAGGGGGGTGAAGCCCCCCGGCCAGGTCAGGACATGCAGAGTAAGTTTGGTTAAGTTGGTTCCTTTGGTCAGGTAGCAATCACTGTTAATATACTATACTGGGGTGCCCCCCGGCCAGGTAAGGACGTGGAGACTAACTTTGGTTAGGTTGGTTCCTTTGGTTAGGTAGCAATCACTGTTAATATACTATACTGGGGGGTCTAGGGGGACGAAGCCCCCCGGCTAGGTAACGGCACGCGGCCTAAGTTTGGTTAGGTTGGTTCGTTTGGTTACGATCACTTCAGTTGGCCAGGTACCGCATTTCATGCATGAACGTTCTATTAGGCTAATAGCCCATATGTTCGGTCTACGAATGTTGAGTAGGGGGACAGTTTAGTAACCTAGGCCGGGAGCTCCTACAGTTTAGTTGACCACTGGTTTCGTCTGCTAGGGTTTCGTGGTTTTTCATGTTCATTGTCGTCGTCTGTGTCTCCCCCCACCCAAAAACCCCGGTTTCCCAAAAGATTCCCCCATACCATTTTCATTAACTTTTAACCAATACTCCTGTGTTCTCCCCCCACCCAAAAACCCCGCTTCCCAAAAGGGTCCCCCATTACCGTTTTTTTTGGGTTTTTTGACAATACACGTTTTCAAACCTTGCGCCAAAACAAACAGTCCGCCATCTTGTTTGTATTGCTCCGCCGATTCCCAAGCAGACGAAACCCGTGGGCAACTTAAACTGTAAGCACTCCACGTGTATTGTCAGAAAACCCAAAAACCTAAAAAAACGGTGGGGGGACCCTTTTGGGAAGCGGGGTTTTTGGATGGGGGGAGAACACACGAGTTTTGGTTAAAAGTTAGGCACAGGATATAGGTACGGCCAGCCGTATCCCGATCGTGGTAGATATTGGTACGGCAGTGAATTGCGCATGCGTCAATTTCAGACCTTCCTGCCGTACAAATAATATAGTGTGGTGAGGGTACGGCAGATTCTGTCATTGGCGCCGTATTTGCGGTCTTGACTTGCTGTAGATACGGCAGTTAGCTGTATCAGTTTACCAAGTTTGCTAATCATACTGTATTATGTAAACCAGAGCTCGGCTTTTAGGTGGGACAGTCACGCTTTTTGAACATCTGTCCCCCTTTTTTCAGTTAGCAAAAATGTTCCTCCCCCCTGTTTTGTTTGTTTAGCTTTGTGAATTGTGTCCCGCTTTTTTGTACTACAAAAACAACACTATCCAGATTTTAATGGACCTGGTAAATTCTATCGTCTTCTCCGACAGCTGCAATATACCCAATGAAGTGAATTACCTAAAAGAATATTGTAAAGTATATAACGGCCCTTGCAGCTGCCGACGTCGGGCAGAATAAAGAGCCGAAAAAGTCACCAAAGGTACGATGGTAGTGTATATATTTATATATAATCCTCTTTGAATCTCCTCTTCGGAATTCTTTTCAGGGCCGATTCGATCGTTCGTGACCTACGTATATACCATGAATTACCCAATTTTTGAAAGTTTGAGTCTTCATAGATGTCTATGGCTTTCTTCAGCTCGTTAAAGCCTGAAAACATCTGTTTTTCGGCGAAAACTAATGTATTATTCCGCGGTTCATGCTGTTCCGTCACCATTTTTCTTGCTGTCACTGATATGCCCAAAGACTGTGTAGGTATATACTTCAGTATATAGTCTTTGGATATGCGTGAGGCGGTAAACAACGGTTAGCGCATGCGCAATTCACTGCCGTACCAATATCTACCGAGATCGGGGTACGGCTGCCGTACCAATATCCAGTTCGTAAAAGTTAATGAAAACGGTAAGGGGGGACCTATTGGGAAGCCGGTTTTTTTTGGGTAGGAGGAGACCCAGACGACGACAATGAACATGGAAAACCACGAAACCCTAGCAGACGAAACCAGTGGCCAACTAAACTGTAGGAGCTCCCATTCCAACTACCTAAACTGTAGTAGGAGCTCCCATTCCAACTAAACTGTCCCCCTACTCAATTTAGTTTGCCAAAGTTATCGCCTACTAGTTAGTAATCGGTTCATGAGATGTGCGGCCTAGGTTACTAAACTGTCCCCCATTGCCACTTAGATTAAAACAATTTTAAGATGCAAGAAATGATACAGTAACTATTTGTTTTTATATATTGAACCCTTACTTGAAATAGGTTGGACTGTTTATACCTCGACAATTATGGTGTGCCGGTGACCGGTGGTGGTAGCGTAGTAGTAACCGCCGTAGTGAACCTATGCAAAGGCTCACTTCCTCTTCTGGTAACTTGTTCCGGATTTGCATTTCCAATTTTTAATTTCCCTCCTAATTTTCTGTAATATATATATATATAATATATTAGGCCCATCAGCACACACTGGTTTAAAACAATAAACCAGTGTTTTAATGGGCCTTTCATGCTAGAGACGTATGATAAGTGACCAATTATGCTGCCTTTGTTGACATTGGAAACTCGGCTGGCAGCTACACGACGCGAGTCGAGATATTATGGTCATCAACCACTGCCTTTTCTTCGCGGATTGGTCTATGTTTTTCCAATCTTTGCAGTCTGTGTCTTTCTACTAACATTGCACGGCCTTTTTGCCTACTCTCAAACCATTTCTTCCGCGGCATTTTGCGTGAAGAGTGAAAAACAGAAGTTAAATATAGGTATATCGTACTAGCTGGCAACTTTAGAACCCGTGTCGACGTACAGTTACGGGTTGTAAGTTGAAGGACACAGAGAATAGCTGGTCTAGTCGGTCGCCACGGGACCGAACTGTCAATCGGAACAGCTATTCTCTGTGTCCCGACAAAACCGAGCGTGCGCCCCAAAGATATGCATTACCAAACTCTCTACTGGCAACACTGAAGGGAAAAATATCGTATAGGAATATGATTAATTATGTCAAATGAAGCACAACAAAGAATATCATGATTTCAGGATTACTTTTTATTGCGAATACTTTCATAAAAAGTCAATTCTTACCTATTTATAGGTTAGATAGAGCTTTAATTCTTTACGTCTGGCAACAGCACACAATTCTGATAAGGGATGCTCTAGGAGCAAGAGCCAGTGCCAGAAAAAGGCTGCCTAATCTTCAACAACAACCACAAAAAGGATACCAAAAACTATTTGAGGTTGAAAACACATCGACCTCTGCACTCAAAACCACCCACAGCTACAGTCAAACTGTTTGACAGGATATCAAAAAAAATTTTGTGCTTGCTGCTTGCTAAGAAAAAAAAAAAAAAAAAAATAGCTTCCCAACTGAGGCTACTAAATCATACTTCTAAACTTAGTGAAACCTTATCAGAAGCATTCTAAACTTCACTATGAGCTTTATAATTAATAAATCTGTGCTGATGTTGAACTTAGGGTCAAAGCTTCAGAAGCCTAGATGTGCAAGTCTTCTCATCAGCATTTTTGTTTGCTACCACCATTTTCAATGCGGCCAACTCAAATAGAGGCGGCGGGATTCTTTTTTTAAACTTAAGTCTGGACATGACCTGAAACTGTCCTCTTCAAAATATTACTGGCAACATTCTTAAAACCAGCCATACTAAGAAACATGATCTTGTATAACTATATTTCTTTCTCCCAAGATCTCAAGATTCCTTGCCATTTTTGTGGGCAAATGTGCAATCATATCAAACGAGGAAAGAGACTGAATTCTATGGCTTTTATCGCCATACAATGATCCACACCATGCAAATTCAAAGTTGTGGATTACAAGCAAACATACAGATTAACTATGCAAGACAGTAGTATCTGGGAGATCAAGCCTCACTTCACAACGCATTAAATGTTTCAGCCAGTCGGCAGCATTCAAGTCCTCACACATTTTATTTAATGGTCAATTTGAGTTGGTAAATCTGATCAATTGTACATCTTAATGTTGATCATTATCAACTGATTACAGCAGTTATTTATAAAAAAAATATTGTCACAATTTGGAAAAGGGTTTAATAAGTTTGTATACTGAATAATACTTGGTTGACTTAGTACTTAACAATACTGAGATCTAAAAGATTAAAATAAAAAATACTTTATCATCAAAGAGGTCAAAGTATCTTGCAAATGGGAGAAGTCCTTGTGAGCAATTATCAGCCGGTGACCAAAATTCTAAATGTCCTGTTGATAACTCAGATGACTGAAGGCTTATGAACGAATGTGAAACGTCACTTTCTATATTTTGTAATAATAAAATTATGGGTAAATCTGCCAGTGAGAATCTGTCTGGTCTTTAGATGCTATATATGTAGTACAAACATCATGAGAAGTTTTTCCAGAACTTGGATGAGTTCCGGAACTTGGGTGAGTGCACCTCAGTCATGGTGTAAAATAACCATTTGTCGAAAATTGTATTTTTCCTAACTATACAAACCTGAGGTCCTTTAACAATAGGAAGGTACTTAGCGGCAGCTGAACCGGTCGTAAGCTTCGAACAAGGGGGTTCGGTAGTTAACTACTTGTCCGGCAGTTGGTGGTCAGCCCGACTGCGAGGAGAGGAGTCACTTTGCTTTAGGCCCAGGAAATGCAGAGTGAGGGGTGGCATGAGGTGGGACTATGTGTAAAGGACCTCAGGTTTGTATAGTTGGGAAAAATACTATTTTCGACAAATTGTGATTTGTTCCGATACGTATACAAACCCTCGGTCCTTTAACAATAGGAAGACTCACTTATTGGTGGGTGGAATCTGAGTCTTATGAACAGACTAGTGTTCGTCCTACCTTCATTCCCTCCCTAGTCATAAGAGCAGAGGGAGGGATCCTAGCCTCTGCCCAGCTGATCGGGGTGTGCACCGCAGGATCAGAGGTCAGACTTCTAGACCAAATTTATAAGAGGGAGGCAAGAGCACCTCTTATAAATAGCAAAAACACAAGAACTAGTTCCTACTTCAAAACACAAGAACTAGTTCCTACTTCAGGAGCCAAATGAAGTCATGGGTTTGTCTCTTGTTGGCTTCCACTCCCCCCCCCTGGTTGGGGAGTGGTGGATAATTACTCCTATCCCTACTGAAAGGGATAGGATGGAGCTCAGTCGTGTAGCTTACCTGCATTTGCTTCCTGTTCAGCGTAGTGACAACCGCAGCCCTCTCCCCACAGGTAGAGGAGGAAGAGAAACCAGTCACACTTTCTTTCACTCATCCATTCATACAGTCACACAAGGATGCGATGCTGTTCTGTCCGCTCAGGTGCTGGGCAGACTACACAACTTGTTGAGCAGCCACCACGGGTCCCAAGGAAAAAGTGTCCAAGGACTTGTGGGTAATATCCCGAAGGTAGAAGGAAGTGAAGGTGGTCTGTTTGGCCCAAACCCCTGCCTTCAGGACCTGCGCCAGGGAGAAGACCAATACCTCTGACTTTGTGAGCTCTCGGTCGAAGGGTATGGGTGTTGTCACTACCATCCATGTTGTACGCCCTCCTGATCACCTCACGCAGCCAGAAAGAAAGTGTTCTTGGAAACTTCTTTCTTGGTAACCCCGGTGCTAACGAAGAGGCATCGACACTCAGGCCTGAGGTGTCGAGTTCTCTTCAGGTAGTGCAGTAGCACCCTCACAGGACAAAGCAGCATCTCATCCGCATCATTATCGGAGAAGTCCTTCAGGGAGGGGATTGTGAAAGACTCGAACCGGTCGTCAGGGACCGAAGGACTCTGAGTCTTCGCTACGAAGTTCGGGACGAAATCAAGCGTCACGGATCCCCATCCCCTGGAATGCTTGACATCGAAGGAAAGACCATGAAGTTCCCCCTACTCTCTTCGCTGATGCCAGGGCCAGCAGGAAGAGGGTCTTCAGGGTCAGATCCCTGTCTGACGACTCTCGGAGTGGCTCGAAGGGTCTTCGATTCAAACTCCTAAGGACGAGAGTCACATCCCTCCCCAAGGTCCTGAGTTCCCTGGGTGGGCAAGACCTCTCGAACCTCTTCATCAGGAGGCAGATCTCAAAGTTGGAGGAGATATCCACTCCTCGCAGTTTAAGGACTAGGGCTAAGGCAGCTCTGTATCCTTTAAATGCGGAGACAGAGAAGAGCTTCTCTCAGCGAAGGAACACTAGGAAATCTGCTATCTGCTGAATAGTGGCTCCAAGAGGAGAGAGACCCCGTCCACGACACCAACCACAGAAGACGGACCACTTTCCCTGGTATGCAGCTGCAGAGTACTGTCTGAGGTACCCAGCCATCTCTGTTGCTGCGCTGCGCGAAAAGCCTCTCGCTCGCAAGAGATGGTGGATAACAGCCAGCCGTGAAGAGACAGGGATTCGACTGACCGGTGGTACCGTTCTGTGTGTGGCTGGCACAGGAGGTTGTGCCAGGTAGGAATCACTCTCGGCACTTCGGCGAGCAGAGCCAGCAGGTCCGGGTACCAAACGGCTTGTGGCCATTTGGGCGCCACCAGGATCATCCGAAGAGTTGGGGTGATCAGCGCCCTGCCGATCACCTTGCAAAGCAGACAGGGGAAAGGTGTTGAAGAACGTCCTCTGCAGCTGCCCATGGGTCCGGCACAACCAAGTAAAAAACCTGGAGTTTTCTGTTGTGCCGGGTGGCGAACAGATCTACAACTGGACACCCCTACAGGTTGAAGAGCCTTTCCGCCACGTCTAGGTGAAGGGACCACTCGGTTCCTATCACCTGATCCTGATGGCTGAGCTTGTCGGCTACCACATTCCTCTTGCCTGGAATGTAGCGGGCTGACAGCTCTACTGAGTGTGCCCGGCCCACTCGTGCAAATGCAATGTCAACTGATGCAACAAAAGGCGGGGGCACTAGGCCCCCATTTGTAGACGTATGCCACTACCGTGGTGTTGTCGCTCATCAACACCATTGAGTGTCCCACCAGATGATCTTGGAACTCTTGGAGAGCGAGGAACGCCACCTTTAGCTCCAGGACATTAATGTGAAGGTGTCTGTTGTGATGGTTCCACACACCCGCAGCCAGCAACTCCTCTAGGTGTGCGCCCCATCCCTCGGTCGATGCGTCTGAGAACAGCAACATCTCCGGGGGGGGGGGGGTGCGAAGAGGCACTCCTCTTACGAGGTTCCTGTCGTCCAGCCACCAGGCTAGGTCCTGCCTCACCTCCTCCGTGAGGGACACGGGAAAGAAAGGTGGGTCTCTTGCCTGTGACCAACACTCCTTTAGTCTCCACTGAAGAGACCGCAGGTGAAGATCCCCGTGAGGGACTAGCTTCTCGAGAGACGACAGGTGACCGATCATGACCTGCCACTGCTGAGCTGGCTGCTCCTGTAGGGACAGGAACCGTTGTGCTGCCTCCCTGAACCTGCTGATCCGTGAATCTGCGGGGAAGACTCGCTCTGCTACCGTGTCGATCAGCATGCCCAGGTACTTCATCCTCTGCTTCGGCTCGAGATCTGACTTCTCGTAATTCACTACGATCCCCAGATCGCGGCAGAATTCGAGGAGTCGATCCCTGTCCTGTAGCAACTGTGAGCGAGAGCTCGCCAGGACCAACCAATCGTCGAGATACCTCAGAAGACGTATCCTAACGAGTGGGCCCAAGCCGACACCAGCGTGAACACTTGCGTGAACACCTGTGGGGCGGTTGAGAGACCAAAACAAAGTGCCCTGAATTGGTACACTGTCCCGTCGAGGATGAAGCAGAGGTACTTCCTGGAGGATTGATAGATGGGTATCTGGAAATACGCATCCTTCAGATTCACAGAGAGCATGAAGTTGTTCTCCCTGATGGAATCGAGCACTGACTGCAGTTTCCATCGTGAACCGAGTCTGGCGAAAAATCAGTTCAAGGGAGAGAGATCTATCACCGGGCGCTAGGCCCCCCGAGGACTTCTCCACCAGGAAAAGTCGATTGTAGAAGCCCGGTGACTGATCCCATACGATCTCCACAGCACGTTTGCTCAGCGTGGCTTCTATTTCCTGCCGAAGCGCCACGTCCTTGGCCGAACCAGGAACGTATGTCTGCTGATGGACCAGGTTGGAGACGAGGGGTGGCCGAGACTCGAAGGGTAGTAAATATCCCTCCCGAAGGACGTTCACTATCCATGTCTCCACTCCGAAGTGCTGCCATGTTGCCCAATGGCTCGCCAGGCACCCACCACTTCCGGCAGCAGGTGAGGGGGGAACACCGTCCCTAGCGTTTCCCTCCTCTCTTCAACTCCTTCCCAGTTCCTCCTCGAGAGAAGGAGGCCTAGGAGGAGGGCTGGTTACAGTCACTCCTTACCGAAGAAGTCGAAGGCAGAGTCTTTCCTCTCAGCTTCGATGAAGCAATCGTCTTAGCCACAGAGGAAGCGCTAGCTAAACTCTTGGGCTTAGCCGCAGTCGTTCGAGGTTGCCCAGCCACCTTCGAGACTGCCTGGTGGACTAAACGGTCACTCTTGTCAGTGCGCCGTTGTTCCACTGCAGCATCCATCATCTCTCTGGGGAAGAAAGAGGAAGAACTCTGCACCGGTCCGTTGCGAAGACCCAGGGCCGCCTCTCGCCCAGCCGCCCTGGTGACTCGAGCGAGGACAGTGTCCCTACACCTCAGCACCAGGTTGGCCCACAGGTTAGCCGTCTGGTGGGCCAGGTAAGAGATGGCCCTACCTCCACAGACTGGCACAGTCTCACGAAAGCCGGGTCCCCTTCAGGAGTGATGTTTCCCGATGAGGCCGCGGCTTTAGACACCGTGAGGGACCACAGGTCTAGCCATGAGACTGCTTGGAATGCTGCCGTAGCGGCAGATTCCAGGAGCTGCTGCAGAGACACCCCCGGAGTTAGCCTAGCTAATTCCGGGTAAACCTGTTTGGGCGGCAGAGGGTCCTCCGATGGCACGTAAAAGCGCCTCTGTCGCAGTAGAGGTGGAGGAAGGAGCTTGGTCGACCTGCCGGACCAAAGCGAACCCTCCTGTCCAGAGACAAGAGCATCCACTTGGCTAAGCACACTGTTGGCCGAGGCTGATCGCGGCAGACCCACCGTCGTCCTGGGTTCCTTTTTGGGTCCCCAGAACTACTCCAAACCCAATGTAGGCTCGGAGGGTGGGAGCAGCGATCCTTCCCCGAGGTCGTTGTGCTGACGGATCAGCGCAATAACCTCCGCGAACGACCTCTGGATCTCAGGAGTGACTGCGTCCTGCGGAAACGGACCGTCGAGCCCCTCCAGCAAGAACGCCTCCCGAGACCCTCCTCCTTCCAGAGGAGTAACCGCAACAGACCCTTCATGGTCTCCTCCTGCCACTTGCACGTACGATCTGGTCACTCCTGGTCGCCTCACTCTTCCCAGTGTAGCCCAAGGAAGTTGAAGGGATAGGAGAGGTAGACCCAACGCTCCCCCCTCGCCCACCGGCAGAACCGGTGTGCTGGGGGGGCTGCAGGCAATCACCAGCCCGCGGTGGCAATCAAGCTGCAGGCCTGGTTGAGCGGTTCTCATGGAGAGAGCGGCCTGACTGAGAACAGCGGCGATGGTCCCAAACATCAGGAGAGCTGCTGCTGGTTTCCCTCTCCGCCCGGTCCCGGTAGGAGCGGCGGTCAGGGGACCGGCAAAGTCCGCTGTCACGGTGGGAGCGAGGCCTGTCCTCACGGCGCGTCACGCCACTTGGACCAGCTGAGCCGAGGCTGGTCCAGGCGACTGAGGGGACCGCTTCCTCGCCTCAGCCCGTGGCCAGTCTAGGACAGTCACGTCAACCCTGGGTACCGGCGGATCGCCGCGAGAGCGATCGCTGGTCTGGTGGGAGTCGCCTGGACGACTCCCGCCAGTCTTCCGCTCCATGCCTGGATCCTGGCGTCGAGCGGACTCGGATGCCTGGGTCTTGGCTGCACGGTCACCTGCAAACACTTGGTACCCGGTGCCGAGGCAGAACCTCTGGCGCCAGGCGAGGAGGTACGGGTGTTAGCCGGCGCTCCTCCAGTCCCCGTCTTCTTCTTCCTTGTGGAAGGAGAGACGGGCCCCGTTCCCGAAGGAACAGGAGGACCAGCGGAAGTCCCAACCGTACCACCGGAGTGGGACGGACCCTTAGAAGTCTCAGGGCGAGCCTTCTTAGGGGGGGAGGAGGCTACCTTCTTCTTCTTCGGCTGTGAGGCCTTAGAAGATGAAGGGGAAGCGGCGGCAGACGACAACGATGACACATTCCTCCTCCTCCTCTTCTTCTTCGTCAGCTTCCTCAGCACCACCATCAGGTCTTCCATCCAGGACGGAGCCGGGGCAGTTGCCGAAGCAACAGGGCCCAACTGCACCTGTCTGGAAGGACCTGGGGTGGGAGCAGCAACACCATGGGCAGGAACAACGGCAGCAGGAACTGGTACTGGAACTGGTACTGGAACTGCCAGGCGGCGGCAACAAGGCAAACCTCTTCACCTCCGTCAGCGGCGCCTGCACTGCAGCTGTCGGGGTGACCATGGCTACGTGCTGGGTATACACCAGGTGAGCCGGAGCAGCGTAGCCAGGCATGGACACAGTCGCGGTTGTTGTGGTAGTCAGGCTGTGAGTTACTGGCATGGTCCCTCTCGCTAGATGACTCAGCAGCCCCTGCACACTCGGTGTCCCCTGGAGCCCCAGCGAGTACCAGGCCCGGTCGAGATCGTCCTCTGTGGCAAGCAAGTCTGAGGAAGGAAACAGAGTTGGGTTAGTAAGAGGGGGGTCTCTCCTCGCCTGGGGGGGGGAAGAGACAGATCCCACCCCGAGGGAACAGACGATCCCAAATACAACTGGACATCAGGGTACCTAGCCCCACCCTCCACGCTCGATTGATTGAGAGAGGAGAAGGAGCGAGATATCCCCCCCGAAGGGGAAGGAGCCATACGAGGGAGCTGCGATGGAGAGAGAAAAGAAGACGTGTCCGTAACCAAAGGAGTGACGGGAGAACCCTCCAATGACTCCTTGGCCGGCTTACGCGGCTTCTTCCTCCTCCCATAGCGCTCCCACTACTCCTCTGACCAAACAACACATAAATCACATGGCTCGGTGCGAGAGCATTCTCGCCCTTGACACCAAGTACAAAGTTCATGAGGATCGACCTCTACAGAGGACCGGAAGGTCCCACACTTATGGCCCTCCACACCAGGGCACAATCTGCGGATGATGGGGGGCGAGGGGGTCTCTCCGGCTCTCGAGAATCCATTGCAATTCACAAAATTCAAAGTATTTAATATACAAAACAGACACGTACTTACGTCTAGCCTTGCACATACACACACAGTAAGAGGGAAAGAGAAAAGCCTTCACGCAATGAAGAAAACAAAGCATACGACGAGAGGTTGGCAGAGAGGCGAGCAACACTTCTAACCATCAGCACGGCCGAAAGCAAAGTGACTCCTCTTCTCGCAGTCTGGCTGACCACCACCTGCCGGACAAGTAGTTAACTACTGAACCCCCTTGTTCGAAGCTTACGACCGGTTCAGCTGCTACCAAGTACCTTCCTATTGTTAAAGGACCGAGGGTTTGTATACATATCAGAACAAATACGGCTTCCTAATTTAGAATGCCTCCTTCCCTTGTTCCTCAAGTACTAAACTGGTGTTAAGAATACAGAAGTCTGTGTGAAAAATTATGTAGGAATATTAGCTAGGGAAATCTACTAGTAGAGTTATGGTAGATGAAGGCGAAGGAGAAGTAGAGAGAGGGGTAGAAACAGAACGAAAAATAGGATGTTTAAAAAGTGAGAGCAATAAAACCGGCGCCTTCACCACAACAGAAAATTGATGAGTAAGCTAGGAAAGTGTGATGGTAATTGTTTCATAGCAAAGAAAGATGAAGGAAAGGAGAACGCATTTTCGAGAAGTTTGGCAGCAAGGAGGCTTTCGCGCCACTGTTGGAGGTGTCTATGCTCGCGGCTATTCTAGAATCGGCAGGAGTGTTGTTGATCTCGTTGGGACGTGAGAAACGCCGCGATTTCTGATGCAATACCTCGTCTAGATTCATCTGAGAAGTTCTAGAAATCCCTGGAGTCGGTGATGTTCGCCATAGGCTCCGCCCCCAGAGTGCCGTATAAATATGACGAACGAACTTTGGAGAGCAGTGATCGTAGAAGGAAGAGATTGTAAAAAAGAGAGATCACCAGTAGTAAGAGCCACCGATCAGATTATCAGTGAGAGATCAGCAGCAGTGATCGTTAGAGAGAGACTAGAGATGAAAGAACCGACGAAGTATCAATCAAAAGAAGAGTTGTTCGAGAGTTGGTTGGATATTGGTCTAGTCGTCTTCTGGTGTGGACGACCGAGTTGTCTCTACGTTGAGCAGACTTCAGAGAAGAAAAGGTCCTGTTACAGGTGTTGGGGAATTCCTGCCTTACAAGAAGATTAGTTTCTGCAATACGGAGTCAAGAGGACGTCCGCAATTGCCGATCTACTTTTATGAAGCCACCTCTTCGAAGTGCCAAACTGATTAGCAAGTATTCAAATTACTTCACTGTTTCCCCCAGTTCATGCAGTGTAAGATTCCATCTTTTTTATGTAAATAGGAGATACCATTCTGCATTTACCTTTGTTAGTAAGCTTGTAAATAAACCTTTGTTGTGTTAGTGTTTCTTTCTATATTCGTATCCCCAGTTTCAACTGTTGTGTTGATATATTTTTTATTTATCATTTCATATCGAACCTGAAGCGGACCTCTCTCAGAGGCCGTAACATTGTGTTGACCTTTAGCCAGGATATTTCGACACCGTAACATTGTCTCTGAGATCTCAGGGTCCGTAACATTTGTGGCGACCTTGCTTAGGCTATCAACACTTTAACAGTTTGTGAACAAACAGGGGAGAATATAGAAAAGAATCAGAATGAGTGAGATGTGTGAAAGATTTTATTGAGTTAGGCAAGCTACTAGGTCTAGAGGGGAATGATCTCCGTGAGTATGTTGAAAAGAAAGAAAGAGAAAAGTATGAGAGAGAGAAGTAATGAAAATGCAGCAAGAGAGAGAAATGTTGTTAATGAAGCAGGAAGAAAGAGAAAAAGTATGTATGCACGAGCAGGAAGAAAGAGAAAAGGTACGTATGCATGAGCAGGAAGAAAGAGAAAAGGTACGTATGCATGAACAGGAAGAGAGAGAGAAAGAGCGTATGCATGAGTTGGAAATTGCTCGGTTAAGGGAAAGTACTCGTAACAGTCGGACAGGCGAAAACAAAAACGGAGCTGATAGGATGGGTATGATTACAGTGCTAAAATTAGTACCAAAGTTTGATGAGGAAGATGTTACGACATATTTCATGTGTTTTGAGAAATTAATGGAACGAGTAGGTTCTCCTAAAGAAATGTGGACTTTATATTTGCAATCAGTTTTGAGTGGTAGGGCACTTACTGTGTATAGTTGCACGTCTAAGGAGGAATGTGATAATTACGATATCGTGAAAGAAACCGTTCTAGCCCGCGATAGGCTAGTACCGGAGGCATACCGTAAGAAATTTAGAAATTTGAGAAAGGATGAAAATATTACGTATGTAGAATACGGTAAGAAGTTAGTTAGGCTGTTTTTTGATTGGCCAACTTCTGCTAAGGTTGAGGATTTTGATAGTTTGAAGAACTTAGTGTTGTTAGAAAACTTCAAAGATAATGTGTCCCCTGAGATTAAACTTTATATAGAGGATAGGCGAGAAGTATCTTTTGCAGGAGCAACTAGGTTAGCTGACGAACATAGTCTAACTCATAATTTGAGTGTTAGTAAGAAACGAAATGATCCTTCGTCTGGTAGAGTACAAAGCAGTAAAGGTTTCAGTCCTAGTAATAGCAATGCGAGTAAAAGTGACTATTCCTCTTATACATGCGGAAAACCTGGTCATACGTCTAAGGTCTGTAAGAAAGTAGAAATGGCATCTAGTGGCTCAGAATTAACTTGTTTCCGATGTAATGGGAAAGGGCATTTAGCGAGAAATTGTGCAGCAGAAAGGAAGGACGGTAAAGAAACCCAGTATCGCTAGTTAACCTTTCGTCAATTAGGAATGATGTGATGAGAGAAACTAGGAAAGTGTGGTTTTTGGCGCGAATTCTGTCGTAAGGCGTAGTTTCCTCTCTTGGAGGAGTAGATTCGAGAGAAGTGGTCTTGCTTCGAGACACAGGGGCTGCTGTCTCACTGATTCGAAGAGTGTGTGTGCCGAACAGGGCAGAAATCAATATGGAAGAGAAAGTTATGTTAGGTGGATTTCCTAACACTTGTGTTCTTTGTCCTTTGTTGAAGTTGAATTTAGAAAGTCAGGTAGTGTCAGGAGAAGTGAAACTTGCCGTTGTGGACAGTTTGCCCGTTGAAGGCGTTGACATTATTGTCGGTAATGACTTAGCTTTATCCAAGAATGTGAATCCTGTTGTGAGGAATATTCCAGTGCCTGAAATGGTAGTAACTAGGTCGGGTTTAGATACAGACGTAGACTACGGTGATAATAAATTCATGGATTCGAACGAGTGTAAGTTCGTGGATTCGAACGAGTGAGAGTTCGTGGATTCGAAAGTGTGTGAGTTCGTGGATTCGAACGAGTGTGATAGAGGTAGCGAGGTTGATCTTAGCATGAGCGTGGCTGAGAGACCGAACTCTATCGTTGACAGTGAGAGCCAAGGGGAAGGCGTAGCTGTCGAGAGTAATGTAGTAAATGTACCAGTATCTAGTACTAGTTACGGTGATGAATTAGGCTCTAACGTTTTGGATAAGGATGAGCTAGTCAAGTTGGAGAAAGAGGATGAGACATTAACCCGAACTTTTGAATATGAGCTGGATGATGATCTCGATTATGTGTGTAAGGAAACTTTTTGTGTAAAGGACAAAGTTTCGTGTTATGTTTGTCCTAAGTCAGGTAGTGAAGGGGGAATCGCAGAACAATTAGTAGTTCCTAGAAAGCTGCATGAATTAGTTTTGAAGTTAGCATATGATGAGCAAGGACATTTAGGAGTAAATAAAATTTTCAAGTGTATTAGTAGGGCGTACTTTTGGCCTAAGATGAAAAATGATGTATGTTTTAAGAGGTATGTTTTAAACTGTCATGAATATCAAATTGCCGGGAAACCGATTCAAGTAATTCCTAGAGTTCAGTTGTCTAATATTCCTTCAGTAGGCTTATCTTTTGAGAATGTATTTATAAATATGTTTGGAACTTTGCCTAGAAGTAAGTGTAGAGATGATAGCATAACTAATTTTGAGTATTATAAAAATGATGAAAGAGATGTTTGGCAGCTATCGGAGGAGAACGGAAGCGCTTGGCAATTAGCGAAAGAAAACCCGAACGGAAGTAAAGGGGAAACTGAAGGAAAACCTGCTGATCTTAGAGCCAAAGAGAGAAGTTTGTGTGTAAGAGATAAAGTTTTAGTACTAGTCTCGAGAGAAAGTCCATTTTTACCTTATAAGTACGAATGTCTTTATTCAGTGTTAGAGGAGAGGGGAAGTATACATTATAGAATTAATGTGGGTAAGAGTAGAGCAAAGGCAATGAATGTAAATTTGCTTCAGAATTATAAACAATGCCCCGTGCCGTGGCCTCCGCCGTGTAAACAGTGTTACTGAGTGAGATTAGTTTTGAGAAAAAACACAAGAGATGTTTTAGTATTTATAAGTTTTAATCAGTTCAGAAAACGGAAAAAGTAAGAGAGAAGGATAATGTTATAGTTAGTAGCCTCTTTAGAGATTTCTCAGAATGAGTAGCCTAATAGCCGTTTCCTGTTATCGCACGAGTGAGTGTGTGAGTGGGGAAGTGTGCATGTTTGACTGGATTAAAGCTTTATGCAGAATTGTTTCCCCGCTGTTTAATTTTTGCTTCTCTTTAGAAAAAAAAAATAATAATTTGATTTTCACTTTGTTTTCTCTTTTGGGGGGTTTTGGGGGGGGCGTTGTGATGGTAATTGCTTCATAGCAAAGAAAGATGAAGGAAAGGAGAACGCATTTTCGAGAAGTTCGGCAGCAAGGAGGCTTTCGCGCCACTGTTGGAGGCGTCTATGCTCGCGGCTATTCTAGAATCGGCAGGAGTGTTGTCGATCTCGTCGGGACATGAGAAACGCCGCAATTTCTGATGCAATACCTCGTCTAAATTCATCTAAGAAGTTCTAGAAATCCCTGGAGTCGGTGATGTTCGCCATAGGCTCCGCCCCCAGAGTGCCGTATAAATACGACGAACGAACTTTGGAGAGCAGTGATCGTAGAAGGGAAGAGATTGTAAAAGAGAGAGATCACCAGTTAGTAAGAGCCACCGATCAGATTATCAGTGAGAGATCAGCAGCAGTGATCGTTAGAGAGAGACTAGAGACGAAAGAACCAACGAAGTATCAATCAAAAGAAGAGTTGTTCGAGAGTTGGTTGGATATTGGTCTAGTCGTCTTCTGGTGTGGACGACCGAGTTGTCTCTACGTTGAGCAGACTTCAGAGAAGAAAAGGTCCTGTTACAGGTGTTGGGGAATTCCTGCCTTACAAGAAGATTAGTTTCTGCAGTACGGAGTCAAGAGGACGTCCGCAATCACCGATCTACTTTTATGAAGCCACCTCTTCAAAGTGCCAAACTGATTAGCAAGTATTCAAATTACCTCACTGTTTCTCCCAGTTCATGCAGTGTAAGATTCTATCTTTTTTATGTAAATAGGAGATACCATTCTGCATTTACCTTTGTTAGTAAGCTTGTAAATAAACCATTGTTGTGTTAGTGTTTCTTTCTATATTCGTATCCCCAGTTTCAACTGTTAGTGTTGATATATTTTTTTATTTATTATTTCATATCGAACCTGAAGCAGACCTCTCTCAGAGGCCGTAACATTGTGTTGACCTTTAGCCAGGATATTTCGACACCGTAACATTGTCTCTGAGATCTCAGGGTCCGTAACAGAAAGTGAACTCTCACCCCTCAAGTGGGTGGTTACGATGGATTACGACAACCACTAGGATTCGCCCTGGGGTGGCACCGGAAGCTGGAGGAACCAATTATGAAAAAGTAGGATGTTCTCCAGTAGCCAAGGAGGAGGAGTCTGAAATTCAGGAAGAGGTTCAGAACTCATTTGGAAAGCACAGAATAGTTAGTTAGGAACTCAACTCTGGACGCAAAACAAGTCGGTTAATACTCTGTACCCTGTGAAAAATTGTGTTTGGACAATGAATTTGTGTGTTATAATAATAATTAAGATAAACAACTTGGTGTTTAACTTGCCAAGAATCCAATGATACGTATCCATGCCAAAACCTCCTGAGCGAATGGATCAGTGAAAAGAATTAATTTAAAATAATTAAGATAGCCCAGTAAGACGTCCAGAAAAACTTAAGTATCCTACAATATATAACCATAAGTTCCTAAGAGAGATTTAAACGCAACGCATTGTAGATGAAGGATAACTCCCATATAACAAACTAAAAGAGAACAAATACAAACCAAAACTACAAAAGAAAAAGACTGACTAATAACAAAGAAAAAGACTGACTAATAACAAAGAGAAAGAGAATAAACTCTCACACTGGAACTCTATGTTTCATGGATAGCCTGGGAAACCAGTACTACTATTGTCTTTTCAATTATGAATAAATCCAACTTGGATTAACTAAACTTTATTTTCATTTCTTACATGTGATCACTGAATAACTGCCATAGCGCTAAAGCTGCTTGTATCAACAAGGCTCTACTTTTCTACAGATATGAGTTACACCTGTAATAAGTCATAGGTTTAGATTGTCCTTTGTTGACTTTGCCTCAAAGTTGTATTCTGGTCCAGCAGTCCAAAAAGTCCCTTCCATTATTGCTTGGGTAGTGAAGTCCATTGACAGTAATTGCCAATTTCTTTATTTTTGAGAGCAAAGCAAATTTTTTCTTTCCTCATTGTGGTTTCCTGTATACATATGTTACAAGATGAAAAGTTTAAATAGCAGGATAAGGCAAATGTATTATGTATGAGAAGTATGAAATGACATTTTTATGATAAAATAATGTTTTACGTATACTTACCTGGTAGTTACATATAGCTATAGTCTCTGATGTCACGGCAGAATTTCAAAACTCGTGGTAGTGCTAGTTGATAGGTCAGGTGATCCCTTCCCCCCCCCCCCCCCCCCCATCCCCTACTGGGGTACTAGGACTATTCCAGCTAAGATCAGATTTTTTATGTCTACCTGTCCACAGCAGGGCGGTGGGTGGCTTTTGTTATGTAACTCCAGGTAAGTATACGTAAAACATCATTATTTAATCATAAAAATGTCATTTTTACGTATACAACTTAACCTGGTATAGCTGATTGGCACCTTTAGGAGGTGGGTCAGTGACAGCTAACTACTGCTTAACAGAATTGAATAAGAAGACAAATAGTTCCTTACCTGCTAAGGTAGCTGATTTAGCGATTACTGCCTCTGTAATCCGCTAACCTTAAAGCAACAGCGGGGTGTGTGGACCTGGTTGCTTACAGGAGTGCATGTCGACTAGGGCATGACCTGTATGCGACATGACATCCATAATGCCCCTTCTCTGGGCGCAGTACCACAACGAAGAAATAAGGAGGGTTCACCTAACCCCATACGATTAAAAACTAACCTTAAAATACACTTCATCTTTACCCTAATTTGACTGAGGAGAACTCTAATAGCCTCCATTCTCTCAGGCAACCGTAAAAACCGAACCACCACAATAATAAAAGTAAGGAAGGAATGACTTCCTAGGTTCCCTCCCACAACGCTGTGCCAGTCACTACAAAGGGACCTAAGGTACTGCAATTTTCAAAAGTTGTTTGCACGTTACTGAGGTAAAATGACGCAAACACTGACTTACACCTCCAGTGTGTAGCCTGGAGTATCGCTTCTTAGAGACAGGTTCTTTTTATATGCTAGAGAAGTCGCCACTGCTCTCACTTCATGCGCCTTTACTCTCGCCATGGTTGTTTCTCTCTCTTGCAGATGCGTGTGCGCATCTGTAATTAAGTCCCTTAAAAAGAACGACATAGCATTCTTGGAAAGGGGCCTTGACGGATCCTTGACCGAGCACCAGAGATTACAAGTCAGGCCTCGGACTGTCTTGGTACATTTTAAATAATATTTAAAGCACCCTCACTGGGCAGAGGAGTCTCTCCTGTTCCTCTTCCACTAAATCCGTAAGGCTTCGAATATCAAATGAGCGCAGCCATGGCCGAAAAGGATCCTCATTCTTAGCTACGAAGTTTAAAATGAAGGAACACACTGCTTTTCCTTCCACAAAGCCAATTCTTTTGTCTAGTGCTTGCAGTTCGCTGACTCTTTTAGCTGTAGCGAGCGCAACCAGAAAAATAGTCTTCCTCATAAGGTCCCGAAGCGAACTAGACCCCAGAGGTTCACACTTGGAAGACATCAGCCATTTTAAGACCACATCCAAATTCCATGAGATTAGTTTTGGAGACTGAGCCTTGGATGTATTAAAAGATTTAAGCAAATCCGTCAAATCCTGGTTGCTTGAAACCTCAATGCCCC
>NC_087207.1:25506573-25541201 GCF_015104395.2 Macrobrachium nipponense | reverse complement strand
TTGAAACCTCAATGCCCCTATGGCGAAACACTGAGGCAAGCATAGAACGATATCCCTTAATTGTCGAAAGAACAAGACGGCGCACTTGGTGCAGATGAAGGAGAAAATCTGCGATCTGACTCAGTGTGGTTTCAGAAGAAGAGACTCAAGATCGTTTGCACCAGTTTAAAATTAGACCACTTGGACTGATAAACTTTGGATGATGAGGATCTCCTTGCTGCTGCAATAGACTTCGCAACTCCTCTCGAAAATCCTTTCTCTTGGAGGAGACGTTGGATAGTCTGAATGCAGACAGCCGTAGAGCGGATAGGTTTTCGTTGAATCTCCTGTAGTGCGTTGTCTGAGTAGATCTACTCGTTCGGGTGTAGTCTTCTCGGGTAATCTATTAGGAGATGTAGGAGTTCCGGGAACCATTCCCTCGCTGGCCAGAATGGAGTCACCAGTGTCATTCTTGTGCGCCGATGGTTCACGAATTTGTTTAGGACTGCTCTTATTAACTTGAATGGAGAAAGCGTATAGGTCCAGGTCCGACCAATTGAACATCATCGCATCCACTGAAAGAGCTTGGCTGTCCAATACTGGAGAACAGTAAAGAGGAAGTCGGAAGTTCTTGTTGGTGGCGAATAAATCCACCATCGGTTGGCCCCAGAGAGACCACAGTAGGACGGAAAATCCAATACATAGTCGTGTAACATCCATTCGGTCGCTAAAACTTGATTCCTCCTGCTGGAGTTGGTCTGCTCACACGTTTAGCTTTCCCTGATGAACTTTGTGAGGAGAGTTATGTTGATTGTTTCTGCCCACAGCAGTAGTTCTTTCGTCGCTTCGCATAACGAAAAGGAGTGAGTCCCCCCCTGCGTTTTTATATAAAACAGGGCTGTAGTGAAGAAACATACTGCTTTACCTTCTGCAAAGCCAATTCTTTTGTCTAGTGCTTGCAGTTCGGTGACTTTTAGCTGTAGCGAGTGCAACCAGAAAAATAGTTTTTGTTGTAAGGTCCTGAAGCGTACTAGACCCCAGAGGTTCAAACTTGGAAGACATCAGTCATTTTAAGACCACATTCAAATTCCATGAGATTAGTTTTGGCGACTGAGCCTTGGATGTATTAAAAGATTAAGCAAATCCGTCAAATCCTGGTTGCTTGAAACCTCAATGCCTACTATGGCGAAACACTGAGGCAAGCATAGAACGATATCCCTTAATTGTCAAAAGAAAAAGACGGCGCACTTAATGCAGATGAAGGAGAAAATCCACGATCTGACTTAGAGTGGTTTCAGAAGAGACTCCAGATCATTTGCACCAGTCTCTAAAATTAGACCACTTGGACTGATAAACTTTGGATTATGAAGATCTCCTTGCTGCTACAATAGACTTCGCAACTCCCCTCGAAAAACCTTTCTCTCGGAGGAGACGTTGGATAGTCTGAATGCAGACAGCCGTAGAGTGGATAAGTTTTCGTTGAATTTCCTGTAGTGCGGTTGTCTGAGTAGATCTACTCGTTCGGGTAGTCTTCTCAGGAAATCTATTAAGAGATGTAGGAGTTCCGGGAACCATTCCATCGCTGGCCAGAATGGAGCCACCAGTGTCATTCTTGTCTTATGATGGTTCACGAACTTGTTTAGGACTGCTCTTATTAACTTGAATGGTGGGAAAGCGTATAGGTCCAGGTCCAACCAATTGAACATCATCGCATCCACCGAAAGAGCTTGGCTGTCCGATACCAGAGAGCAGTTAAGAGGAAGTCAGAAGTTCTTGTTGGTGGCGAATAAATCCACCATCGGTTGGCCCCAAAGACACCACAGTAGACGGCATACATGGTTGTGTAACATCCATTTGGTCGCTAAAACTTGATTCCCCCTGCTGAGTTGGTCTGCTCTCACGTTTAGCTTTCCTTGGATGAACTTTGTGAGGAGAGTTACGTTGATTGTATCCGCCCACAGCAGTAGTTCTTTCATCGCTTCGCATAACGAAAAGGAGTGAGTCCCCCCACTGCTTTTTTATATACGACAGGGCCGTGGTGTTGTCCGAGCTCACTAGAACCACTTTGTTCCGGACGACTGACTCGAACTTCATCAAACCTAGATGAATTGCTTTCAGTTCCTTTACGTTGATATGCAATTCCCTCTCTTCTGGAGACCACAGGCCTGAAATCTCCCTGTCCTGTAGCGTCGCTCCCCATTTTCCCCTCTTTTTATTCATTATTCTCTTTCTTTTTTTCTTCTTTTTCTCTATTTTACCCTTTTTTTATGTTCGTTTTTTTTTTTTTGGGGTTTTCATTATTCTTTTCTTTTTTTTTTTTGTTATTTGTTGTCCATATTTTGTTTTTATTTTTTCTTTTTTTTTTTATTTATTTATATTTTTTTTTTTTTTTTTTATTTATTTTTATTATTTTCTTTTGGTTTTTGTCTTTAAAATGTTCCTATTTTTTTATTTATTTCTTACTCCCCATTATTACCAATTTCCCAATTTCTTGATTCGCGTTTATTCTCATCTTTTTTATGGATTTTTGTTTTAAATATATTTATTTTATTATTTTTTTGCTCTTTTCTTTTTTTTTGTTGTTTTTTTCTTGTCCATTTTTATTCCTTAGCCCCCGATCTGAATGCCTCGGCAAACAGTTCGAGTTTGGGCTCACTGGATGGAGGGATTTCCCTTGCAACAGTCTTTCCTCCGAGTTCCACCAATTCAGTTCCAACTTGATTCCTTCCAGAATGGGAAAAACGAAAGAATCTGGCACCTTCTTTCATTCCCAGTGCTCTCTCAAATAGAATTGGAGATGTCTCATGTGCAATCTTCCCCAAAAGACGAACTGCTCCAACAAACCCAGTGTCCCTAACAGGCTCATCCAGTCGTTGGCTGAGCATTGCGACTTTCTCGTGAAGTCTTGTATTTTCTTGAGGCCGCACTGACCCGCTGATTGGACGGAAAAGCCAGAAAAACTACTGAATCCATCTGTACTCCCAATGAAGTCCTGACTTGGGACGGGATCAATTGTGATTTCTGGTGGTTCACGATCAGACCTAATTCCTTTGCTAACTGAAGCGTGACTTGAAGATCCTCCGCACACTTCTCCTTTGACTGCAAACGAAGAAGCCAGTCGTCGAGGTATAGAGAAATCCTGATTCCTCTCAAATGGAGCCATTTGGCCACAGGTGTGAGAGCTCTTGTAAACACCTGCGGTGCTGTCCAGAGACCAAAGCACATCGCCCTGAACTGGAACACTCTTCCGTTGAACATGAAACGCAGATACTTCCTTGAAGCTGGATGTGGAAGTATGTGTCCTGCAAGTCTATGGAGACCATCCAATCCCCCTGTCGAAGAGCAGCTAACACCGATTGGCTGGTCTCCATAGAGAACTTCGTCTTGCGTACAAATTTGTTCACGGCACTTACGTCTAGCACTGGTCTCCAACCCCCCAATGACTTGGGGACTAAAAGAGGCGGTTGTAAAGGACTGGGGAAGGTGGAAGAGAGACCGCCTCTATGGCTTTCTTTTCTAAATGAGATACTATCTTCTCCTCGAGGATAGAGCATTTTCCTGAATTTTGCGAGTAGGAAGGAAATGGGATCAGGAGCATCGACAGGGGAGGGATCTCCTTGAACGGGATCCTGTATCCCTCTTTGAAGACCGAAACTGTCCACGGTTCCGCCCCCTTCTCCTCCCAGACTTGCCAAAACTCTTGCAGTCTGGCTCCTACTGGTGTGCAGAGGTACCCACACTCACTTTTTGGTTGTTGGAGGTCTGATAGCTTTGGGTACGAATCTCGTCCTTCCTCGAGTCTTGGAGAAAGGGCGTGAGGAAGATCTGCTCCGAAAGGGCTTCTCGGGTTCAGGATTCGTTGCAGGACGCGAAACCGTAGTTTGTACTGTCCTTGGCTTCTTAGCTATTGTGCCAGGGTCTTGAGTGGCTTTCTGTGCTAGCGACTCCGCAATCTCCACTACTAAGGGTTGCGGGAACAGAAAGTGCTTATCTGAAGGAGCGAACAGTAACCCCGACTTCTGAGAACGTGATACTCCTCTCGCAGTGAAGGAGCACCACAACTGTCGCTTCTTCAGCACTCCAATCGCAAATACCGAAGCCAGTTCCGACGCACTGTCCCTGATGGCTTTATCAATACAGGACATCACACCCGCAAATTCCGACATTTGTTGCTTCAACAGGCCAAAGCTCTTGACCTTCTTCCTGAGAGCACCAATGGACCAATCAAGGAAGCTGATCACTTCCAGTACCCTAAAAACATTCTTGGAGAGATGATCCATTTCAGACGACGTAAAAAAGATCTTGGCGGAATTAAGGGCGGATCTCCAAGCTGCATCGACTAGACTGGAGAAGTCCCCTTGGGAGGAGGCAGCGACTCCCAGAGAGAAGGCTTCCCCAGTTTCATACCAAACTTTACTCTTGGAAGAGAGTTTGGAGGGAGGAAAACAAAAAACTGTCTTCCCTTGATCCCTTTTAACACTAAGCCAATCATCCACTTTCTTTAGTGCTTTTCTGGCTGAAATTGAAAGCACCAGCTTCATGAAAGTCGAGGAACTCGTCCTGGTGTTCCTCGCATACGTACTGCGATTCTGGAGAAGGAGGGGCGGCAGGAGCGAAATCTTCCGAGAAGTTGTCGGCAAAAAATTTCAGTAGGAGTTTGTAATTAAGACAGTACAGACTCCTTCCGGAAAGTCTTCTTCACAGAGATTCTCTGTAGAAGAGACTGGGGAAAGGCCGACAGAACAATGTCCTCCCAGTTCTTCCTCCTCTGATAAAATATCCACTCTGCTATCCACTGCTCCAGCAAGGGGAGCGTGAACTGGATCCGCAATCGGTAATGAAGAAACTTGCGGTTGCAGCTGCTGAGTACCCGGCTGTACGGCAGGTGGCAGGGTCGGCGGCAGGGTGGGTGGGGCGGGTGGTGACATTTGGGGAGCGTGAGCTGTCACGCACGAGCAAACGCCAACTGGATTGAGCGCGAGCAAAGAGTCTGGCGCCAAAGCAAGCAGAGCTTCAGTACACATCACGTTTGCGACTGACCTAGCAGCCCCTAAGATATTGTTCTAACTTAGACTGCATATCTTGAAGGAAAACAGGAGCAGCAGACGCAAAAGCGGCGGCATCCGACTTGGCAGAAGCAGGAGTGGCAGGTACACACGGGGAAGCGACAACTGGCGCCACCTTACACACCTCTCGAGGTGCTGATTCTCGACGAGAAGCGGCAGGAGAAGACAAATCTGGAGAATCCGAGCGTGAATCATGATGCTCGGCAGTCAAAGACAAAGCGAGTCTAGAAGCTCTCTTATTACAGTTTGCCTTGAGCTCGGGAGACTTGCGCTTGGAAAATTCTTCCTGCGAAGACGAAAACTTCTCTGGAGATTCCAAAAACTACACGAAGGACCTTCCTGTCGCCTGAAAGAAGGTTTCTTCTTGGGTACTTGTCCCGGAGAAAGCTTGCGTGTTCTCTTCAACGGGCGAGACTCGTCTGGAAAACGCCATCCCCTGCGCGGAGTCCTCTGAACTAGAAACGGAGGAAAGACACTTCCCTGAGTCGCCTTTTCGGTGGCGCTCAGCAGCAGTTTGGGAAATAGCAACAAAACTGCTTGAGGGGGCAACTACTCAGGAGCAAGTCCTGCTTGCCTCCCTTGGACTGTCAGCATGCGTCCTCCCAGGGGCTGGGGAGTCTGGCAGAGGCTTAGGTCTAGGAGAACGAGAGGGCCGAACAGTCACCTCCTCCACAACACTCGCACTAGGCACTGCACTCGACACCTTTTCCGACAGTGACTTAACTGTCTCGCTCATCTTCTCCATGGTAGTGAGAATTACACTAAATTTAGAGTCCATTTGGACTTTAAGATCGGTAACAGTGTCGGGTTCGTGAATTACAGTCTGGGTTGGGGGAATTGTTAGAAATCAGAATGTTAGTGACAGATTCTTCCTGACTAACTAATTCCTGAGACACCAAAAAAGAAGTCCTAGCTGACGCTCTCCTAATTCTGTCTCTTTCCAGTTTCCTAACATACTTGTTAAATGCCTTCCACTCCTTCTCAGGTTTAGCCCTCGCTTGCATTCATCACAGGTTGAGGTTGTACCACAAGATTGACCACTACAAGACACACAAATGGTATGAGGATCCACACTGGCCTTACACCACCTTGTTTTGCAGCCCTTGCTGCAAAACCTATAATGAACTAAACTAGAATCCGACATATTCCTAGCGAAAATGCCCAACTAGCTGTAAATCAACACCGTTAAACCGCAAAATCATGCAGAGTACTTCACCAAAAATCCTGACGAAGATCGTATGACCAACGATGAAATTCAACCGAAAGGGAGCAGGAGTTACAGGCTCCATGGCAGAAAAAATCTTATCTTAGCTGGAATAGTTCCTAGTACCCCGGTAGGGGGCGGGGGGGAAGGGATCACCTGACCTATCAACTAGCGCTACTGCTGTAATAAATACATTACTTCAGATTACAGTATCTGTAAATAAAAACCCATGACCTGAGGTCATGGCATTAGGAGGGTCCTACGTGACCAAAGCAGATCTAGATTACGCTATGCGCTGTCTGCGTTGTCAACATTTTATATTAATGATAACTTTGCACAACAACTTCCATGGGAAGCGGTTGACCTGTTAACCTACGCCGGAAACTTGTAACTTCCGAGCCGGCGGACTACGTATGTTTTTATATGAATCGCTGAGATAGCTAATGTTCCGCTATCGACGTGATGCTTTAGAATGGCAGTTCCGAGCCAGCCTTCAAACATATCGGTCTCCCGACCGATCTGCACATCTTAGTATGGAGTTACAGAATAAAGTTGTTATATCTGTTCAACTTATCTGTTTGAATCCTCTCCTTTAGTTAAGAAGAACCACTCTACTAAGATATCACAAGGAGATGGGAGGAACCAGAAATACTTACGAATGACAGTCGTAAGGAGAAAACAAAAAAAGTCTTTCGCAAAAGCGAAGAGACTTAGACTGGTGGCAGCGAATGACGAAGAATAAAATTAACAAGACCCATATCAGCCGACCGTAGGTCTACAAGAACCAACTTCCACCTTCGACATCAAAACTAAACAGAGGAAACAGGATCTTCAATCAACGCAACATTTTATGAAGACGAAGATATGTCCTTCATCGAGAAGAATACAAGCATCAACACCGACGTTTGAGTGACTGTTGTCACTTATCTTCGAGAATCTACACCGGACGAGAGCAGCATCGAACATCAACAGAAAGAAGAAACAAACAAAGGAAACATCACGCGATCACGAGCAAGGACGCAGAGAGTAGAGCAAGAGGAAGTAATGCAAGGACGGAGGCTGTGACGTCATCAATCTTGGACTTCTTCATGCATCGTGCACCGAGAGAAGACCGTGACGTCATCACGACTTCCGACGCGAGACTTAGACAGGAACTGAGACGTCATCCCATGTCAACAATCCTTCACCATATAATCTGGAGCTAAGTACCATTTTATCTATTCAGGTTCTTTCCTCAGTGAAGTGTTGTTCATCAGGAGTCGATCGTCCAGTATTCTGGGGGTGAGTTTGTTCGCCATCTTAATCTTCCTTCATTACAGAATCAATCTTCACTACGAGTTCTCGCCCGCAGATTATTTTTTTTCTCTTCTCGTTGTTGCTAATAGTTTTTTGCAGGAATTCTCCGTATAATATTTTATCAAATTATCTGTATTTTTGTGTATCTTTTGGGGGATGGGGGATTTTCCTATTATTATAACACATTTATACAGTACATTGCATATGCGTTTACGTAGTGGTCGAGTGTACTCTTATAGATATTTTGATAGGATCGCAAGGAATAGAAGTGATAAGAAAAAAGTAAAAGTGGAAATGGCAAACTACCCCGTACCTGGGCAACCCCAATGTGGTGACTCTCGTGAGCGCGAGGTCAGCAATTGTCCCTTTTCAAGGTCGGGTCAATGGGTTCCTGCCTCAAAATGTTGAGGCATGGATCTCATCTGTAGACGCTCATTTAAATGCAAAAAAGCATCACAGACCCAGCAGTACAATTACAGGAGGCCAAAAGCTTCATAGACTTTGCTAAAGGAGACGCAAGTGCTTATCTAAGGGGGGTTTCTTTCCAAGAGGCGCTTACATGGGACGAGTTCAAAATCAGATTACGTGCCGTGTATGGGGGTGAAGAGGCTTTAGATGTAGTATTGGCATTGAGAAATATCCTTAACCAAGCCTCCATGACTCAGCTTAATGTTGTCGACGCGGGGCGGCGCTAATTGCCGACCGGCTAAATGAATATAAAGTTAGTTTAAGTAACTCCGGGTGGGTTACGAGTGCCAAAATCAACGTGAAAGATTTTATCCGTTTGATCTACCTAACGAGTATCACTGCAATGTTGCCTGAAGCGTAGTGCGGTGTTTTGACAAAAAATTGCAGCCTAACAGTACGGAATTAGATGTGTATAAACAAATCAAAAAACACATGTCTAAATGTACCGACCTAGATCCTTCGCTCATTCAAGTTTTTGCAAAAAATGAGAAACAAGCCACAACAAGTAAACGTGGTACATAAGAATAATCAAGTTGCAGGGATGGTTTGTTATAACTGTAAACGACCAGGGTCACATGATTTCAGACTGTCGGACGCGTTTTTTGTTCAATACATAATAGTTCCACTCATTCATATAACCGTTGCTACTCGAGGAATCAACAGCAGAATGCTGCAAACACGCAACCAGTTGCCAGTGCAAATAAAAAGAGGGTCCTCAGTACTATAAAAAGAAACAACCAAACGGAAATTCTGCACAACAGCAGAAACAACAATCGTGCTTCAGGTACCTCTGCTCCTGGGCCGTCTAGCCAGAACTTGCAAGGGCAAGCGAATTTTCAAGGTGTGATAAACAAAAATACACGTAGTTCACTCCAAGGGGGGAGAGGGCGATGTTGGGTCATCAATATCAACATCTTTTGTATCAAATAATCAGTTTAAGCATTTATCAGATCATTGTGAGGCAATTGATTTTCCTATGAAACACACGGCCGAATCCAAAAAATCAGTGCAGGTTCCCGTAGATTGCAACAAATTCATGCAATTATTAGTCAAAACGAGTTGCGACCAACCTTACATGCAGTAAATTTGGACCATAAGTCATTCACTTTGTTCTTTTTAAAATCAGTTTTAGATAATAAAGAGACAGACAGAGTTGTCACTTACATTACAGAACCAATCACCTGTCTCATGAACCAAGAAAATAATACAGGCAACCCAACAGAACTCTCGCTCACCCGTAATATCAGCTTGCACGCACTCTCTCGAGCCTAACTAACTTCGAACATATTAGTGAGTGTA
This sequence comes from Macrobrachium nipponense, assembly GCF_015104395.2. Lineage (NCBI taxonomy): Eukaryota > Metazoa > Arthropoda > Malacostraca > Decapoda > Palaemonidae > Macrobrachium > Macrobrachium nipponense. The sequence goes on along the minus strand of NC_087207.1, from coordinate 25,531,889 downwards.
AAGAGAACCTTGCCAGGATCTGAAACGTTAATCCTTTCGAAACTATGAAAACACACGGATTATCCGTCACACAAGCCATTTATACAGTCGGCTCACAACAACAATGTCACATCGAAGTCTGTAATCATTTGAATACCACTTTAGTAATCCACAAAAATCAACATATCTTGGATGCAGAAGTTTATAAACATCGCATTCTACCGTAGCTGCGATAAATCACGCTCAATCAGTTGCGGATGAATCCCTTTTGTTTTGCAATCTATAAAGAACAAAATCAAATAAGGACATTCAAGAAGAAGAAATTCAGCAGAAATTTTGAATCTTTTAACTAAATATCATGATGTTTTTCCACTACGGATGGAACCTTAGGAAAAAACGGATGTCATCGAGCATCAAATAAGGCTCAAGGACAAACAGAAAGTAATCTATGTACCTTCGTACCGACTTCCTATGAAATTTCAGAATGAGATAACAGAGGAAGTAGGTAAAATGCTAAAAGAAGGAGTCATTAAGAAATCAAACAGCCCTTATAATTTTCCGTTAATAGTAGTACCGAAAAAAGATCGAACTTGGCGGATATGCGTCGATTTTCGTCGTTTAAATGAAGAAACAATCCCTGACAGATTCCCAGTACCATGTACCGATGATATCCTATCTCTACTAGGCCAGAACAAATATTTCACCAGCTTAGACCTACTAAAGGGATTTTATCAGATTCCGTTGGAACAAGAGAGTATCCCATACACTGCCTTCAGCACAGCAGGGGACATTATGAATTTTTGCGTATGCCTTTTGGTTTACGTTGTGCTCCCATAACTTTTACTCGTATGTAAACATTGTGTTTGGAGACTTGTTAGGAGATATCCTACATGCCTACATGGACGACCTAGTAATCTTTTCCAACACATTAGAAGAACATTTACGTAAATTAGAGTTAGTGCTACAAAGACTAAGCAGCATAATTTAAGGGTAAAGATAAGTAAGTGTGAATTTTTAAAACAGAATTAGTCTATTTAGGTTTCACGGTTTCTAGTGAAGGTCTTAAAGTCGTCCATGATAAGGTGTCGGCTATCCGTAACTTTCCGATACCTACTAAACGTCAAGGGGAATACAGCAATTTTTAGGTTGTAGTGGCTATTATCGCCGCTTTATACGCAACTACTCAATCATAGCCGCTCCCCTAACCGATCTTATAAAAAAGGGCGTAGATTTCATATGGTCTGAAATTCATCAACAGGCGTTCGATAAATTGAAAGATGAACTGTGTAGTTCTCCTATCTTGAAATTTCCTGACTTCGGTAAGGAATTTTTCATAGCAACAGACGCCTCAGACCTAGGAGTAGGTGGGGTATTGCTTCAACAATATGATAAACAGTTTTTCCCTATAGCTTTTTATTCACGTAAAACTGAGACCTTCCGAAAGTAAATATGCAGTAATAGACAAGGAAGGGCTCGCTATTGTTAATTCACTCGTGCATTTTAAATTCATAATATACGGTTATCCCGTCAAGGTTCTCACTGATCATAAGCCCCTAACCGACTTCTTTAAAGCTTTAGTCACAGCCCTAAGCGAACTCGGTGGCACATGATCATCCAGGACTTTGCGCGAGGATCGGGTATTTACCTGGGAAAGCAAATATCATTGCTGACGCATTATCACGCAACCCCTCTTCATCTTGTACCAAGAGCCATTAGCTGAATTAATAGATATCTCAACCTCCACACCCATTGTTAAAACTATATCTGAACAGGAAGATCTGGGCTGGAGTGCTGAACTATTACAGACAGAACAAAGAAAAGATCCGCAAATAGAAAAAATCATCATTGAGTTAAACGGAAATCCGAAGGAAAAGGAATACATAAAGTATAAGCAGCAGAATTACATCATCAAGGATAATATCCTGTGTAGATCCGTGAGAGGAAAACCCGCAACACACACAGTCGAATAACAACCAGGTGGTGGTACCTATCTCACTCATACCCACTGTCTTAAAATGGTTGCATGAAAATCCACTGCATGGACACCCGGGTTATTCCTTAATGTCACAGAAAGCCAAATCCTTATTTTATTGGCATACGATGCTTACAGATATAAAAAAGCACATAGCAAATTGTCGCACTTGTCAAGAATACAAAGGGCACACGAAGACACCTGTCAGCCTAGGGGCTTACCCCGTGCCAAATCAACCCTTTGAAAGAGTACATTTAGATTTATTAACACGGATTTTACGAGTCAGACAGAGGAAATAAGCACCTCCTAGTAATTATAGATGCTTTGACTCGATATACAGAACTTATAGCGCTTAAAACAAAAACCGAAAACGGTCGAGTGCGCTAGAAAGTTTTACGAGTGCTACATTTGTAAACATGGAATTCCACACACCAATATATCAGACTCGGGCGGGGAGTTCAATAATCATTTCCTTAACTCCTTGTGCGAATTCCTTTGTATATAGAAAATCAATACCATGATCTACCACCCAGTGTCTAATGGGCTAGTGGAAAGGGCAAATCGTAAGGTTTTAAACATTTTAAGGGTCACCTTAGGGGGGGCAGACCCCAACTGGGACATGCCATACCTGCGGTACTAAGCACACTTAATCACTCGTATCATGTGTCTATTAAAATGACACCGCACGAGGCACTGTACGGTATCCCGGCTAGAACGCCTTTTCCACATCCTAACGCCTACAACTAATTTATCAAATCCTCTAAAGGATGTTATGGATGCAAGCATAAGTCGATATAATATACTTCGTAAGAATCTAGAAGAAGCACAAATAATAATGAAAAAAAATCATGATAAAATAGCTAAGCCAACTAGAACATATGCCGTGGGCGATCAGGTATACATACAAGTATACGTACGTAAAGGTTTAAATTATAAACTGACCCTAAGTTTGAAGGCCCGTTTAACATTTAGAAATTTAACGGCCAATAGATTTAGGGTTCAAAATGTATCCAAACCCACTGATGTGAGAATAGTTCCATTGGCACATATCAGAATCTAAGAAGGTAGCTGGAGTGAGGGAAAAAATGGTTGTATTTATGAAACTTGTATAATAATTTATATATATATATCTATTAATCATATTTGTATGTAAACCTATTCTTTTACGCGAGTTATTACATATGTTTTACTCATTGCAGGTTTTCAAAAATGAATCTGTTATTGTTAGGAGTGATATTGTGTATTCAGACATCTTTGTTGTATGGAAAGAGCGTTAGGACTAAAAGAATAGAATTTTAATCATGGCTCGATTATCGAGAGAACAGATGATGTATTCATCGTGTCAAGTAATATAGTCATAGAAGTAGATATGCACGCAATATTTTTGCCTGAAGATGACGTCCTTAACTTAAAGAACTTGACCTGATGAGGTTTGCTATTCGCTTAAGGAAATGCACGAACGTAAGTTTTCATGCTAACTCAGAGATTTCGCTAGCTCAAACCCTAAGCGTCGCGGAATGTTGTCTTATGACATACAAAATAAAAACGCGAGGCAGAGGAACTTGCTCGTGACCTGCTGATGTGGTCTGTGCAGCACAATACTCTCGAAACGCCCGCAACCCGCTTATTCTGGCTGGACTAAACATCTTAGGATCTGTTGCGAATCTAGGCTTAGGAATTTCAAATCGCCTTAAGATAAATAATCAAAATAAAAGAATTGAGTTTTTTGCAACACAAAACCGAATTAGCTTTGTCCGAACTTAGCAGCCAGTTATCTTCAATCAATCAAATAATGAGTACGTAAACGAACATTCAAATAATATCGATCAGGTCCCATGGAAGTTCAACATTTGCTGGCTACATTAGCTTACTATAGTTCGAAAATAGATCATATCCGTGTGAAAATATCACATTTTATTGAGAAAATCCAAAGACTTACGTAGAAGCGATTACGTTAGCGACAAAGGGTGTGTTATCTCCTCACCTCATGCCTATTAAAGATCTGACGTTAACTTTGGAAAACGGACGGGAGAAACTAGGTTATATTCCTTTATTAGACCCCGCCCCATAAAGTAGAGATTCTATTATAGCCTAATATCAGTCAGCGTTGTTGAAAATTATAGAATTATGATCACAATACCTTTTGATTCTTCCGATGCTTGGCAATCATACAAAATATGATATTGTTATGATACAATAAAGTTTGTCCATTACTTTACCTGGCAGGAATATATTATATAGCTGTATTCTCCGAAGTCCGACAGATTTCAAAAACTCCCGGCACACAGCAGTGGTCGGCCAGGTGGTAGTACCCATTCCCGCCGCTGGGAGGTGGGCGTAAGGAACCATTCCCATTTTCTGTCAGATTTTTCTAGTGCCACTGTCTCCTGAGGGGAGGTGGGTGGGCACTTTGATTATATATATCTGCCAGGTAAGTATGAACAAACTTTATTGTATCATAACAATATCATTTTGTTCATGAATCTTACCTGCCAGATATATATATAGCTGAATCCCACCTTTGGAGGAAGGGGGAGACAGATTTGATTTTGGGAAACAATTGCATATATATGATTGATATTTTGGTTCCTTAACTGTTAGCATAGCTGACTTCGTGAGTACCGTCACCCAAGTCTGCTTCTGCTTTACTAGAGACTCCAGCTAGGTAGTGGGACCTGTGAAGCTGTTGAGTTCTAGAGGATCTGTCAACGGGGTGGGCAGTGACCACAATGCAACTAGATCCTATATATAGACCTCCAATTTCGGTATCTGCATTCCTAGAGGTGCAGCAAGGACGTGACCTGTGTAGCTGGTGCGCTCTAATGAACTGTCACGGGGAGCGTGACCACAATGTGACAGATCATATAGGTGTTGTTTAGACACCGAATGCTGTTTAATGCTTTCACTTGGAGCTTCCAGCAAGGACGTGACCTATGTAGCTGGTGCGCTCCAGATGATTTGTCAATGGGGGCGTGACCACACTGTGACAAAAACATTTTACCCTACTATGAGGGCGAAGCAAAAACATTACCACCTGACCTAGCCTATCTGGTTAAACTTCGTAAAAACCAAGGCTAATGGAGGGAAGTCCGCCTAAGGCGGCCTACCCAAGACCACAAAAAACTAAACACCTACATAAACATAATAAAAATAAAAAATAAAAAGAAATAAAATTAAAAAGTCCAAACTAACATATTATTTTCTAAAAGATAGGAAGAGTGCTACTCTCTGTCCCCAATATATTGTCTGCTGCGACATATGGGCCCAAAGAGCAGCAGTTCTCGTATATCCTCACTCCCGAAGGTAGTGAGAGGCAAACACTGAATTACTACACCAAAATGTGGCATTCAAGATGTCATTGAGTGCCATGTACTTTTGGAAGGCTAACCGACGCTAGAAATAGACCTCAGTCCATGGCCGCATTCACCCTTCAACACTTTCAATATCACTGTCTTGACAGGATGAATGCACTTCCTTGATGGTGCCCCTCAAGAAAAAAGCCAAAGCATTCTTTGACACTGGTAACCTTGGCTTCCTGACCAAACACCACAAGTTATAAGAAGGACCTCTTATAAACCTTGGTTCCTATCTTTTCAGACAGAGGGTTGACTTCCTAGCTATTGCTTAGGAGTCTGCTTCGTCTCAAGAGCCTCAGCGAGGATGTGACCTATGGGTAAGAGTTCTTGTGGGTTTTGCCGATGGGGGTTTTTTTCCTTATTTCCACTTACCTCTTTTTTTTGCAAAGCCTAACTGGTCATTTTTTGTCAGTGGGTGCTAATCCACTCATATGACCATATACCTATGCCTATTAGCATAATTAAGGAGCACAACACCGATCCCGATCACCTGATCCTAACACGAGGGTTAGCGCTTAATTTTAAAAAGCGTTAAACTAAAAATTAACTCACTAGTTAAGGATCAGTGTCGGCTCCCTATCCCAGCAACGTATCCGCAGACACGAACAACCAAGAGAAAAGGATCTCTTGTAGGTTGAATTGACATCCTTCGTGTAACGGGAGGTCAACACAGAATTGCATCTCCCATAAGTGACAGCTCTATGTCCTTTATGACATATTGTTATGGAACCAAGAAGAATTCATAAAAGCTCGCACTTCATGCATAGGTTCGAATGGACTGGACATGAGGAACTTCAGAACTACATCCAAGTTCCAAGACGGCAACTTGGGTTGTTGAACCTTCATCGTTTCGAAAGATCTCAAGAGATCGTGAAGGTCTCTGTTGTCCGCCAAGTCCAGGCCTCTGTGCCTAAAGACAACTAAAAGCACACTCTTATAACCCTTGATTGTAGAGACTGCAAGTTTTAGATCCCTTCTCAGAAAAGGAAGTCAGCAATCTGGCTCACAGGTCGTGGTGGAGGAAAATGCCGTTCTTCTTGCACCAACTCCTGAAGACTATCCACTTCGATGTACACTGCGTTGGAAAACGCTCTTCTTGCACTGGCGATAGCTTTCGCCATTGACGTATAAAAGCCTCTCGCTCTGGCAACTTTTGGATAGTCTGAATGCAGTCAGACTCAGAGCGAAGAGGCTTCTGAGGTACCTCTCGAAGTGGGGCTGTCTGAGTAGATCTGTCCTTACTGGAAGCGTCCTCGGGAAGTCTACTGCAAAGGCCATGACCTCTGTGAACCCCTCTCTCGCAGGCCAGAACGGGCGAACAAAGTCATTCTCGTCCCTTCCGACACGCAAAAACTTTCTCATGACTTCCCCTAAGATCTTGAACGGGGAAAGGCTGTACAGGTCCATCCCCCCGTCCAGTCCCAGAGAAGTGTGTCTATCGTCACTGCAGCTGGGTCGAGTACTGGGGAGCAGTACAGTGGAAGCCTCTTCGTTCTTGACGTCGCAAAGATATCCACGAGCGGACGTCCCCATAGCCCCCACAGCTCTTGGCATACCTCCTGATGCAGAGTCTACTCGGTTGGCAGAAGTTTGACCTCGTCTGCTGAAGAGACTCTGCCCAGACAATCTCTACTTACTCATAGCTACAAACTTCGTAAGGATAATGACGTCCATGCCCTTGCCCACGCAGCAAATCTCCTTTGCGCCAGAGCAAAAAGGGACTGAGACTGTGTTTCCTCCCTACTTCTTCAAGTCGCCAGAGCTGTGGTGTTGTCTGAGTTGACTTGGACTATTCGACGAGAGACTTTTTCTTGGAAAAACTGGAGGAGCTAAAATGATGGCTGCCATTTCCTTTAGGTTTATGTGCCAGGACACCTGTTCCCTCTCCAGGTGGCCTGCCACTTCTTTCCCCCTAATGATGCTCCCCAATCCCGTGGGGTGGACCCGCGTCGGAGAACAACACTAGGTCGGGGCTCTGAAGCTTGAGAGACGCCCTCCGACAGCTACACTGGATCTAGCCAACATTTCAAGTGATGTTTTACCTCTCCTGAAATTTTACCAAGATCATGTGTAGATTCTTGTTTTCTTTCCAATTGTACTTGAGAAAAAAAATTGTAACGGTCTGAGGTGCAGTCTCCCAAGGAAACAAACTTCTCCAGCGAGGAAATGGTCCCCAGTTAGGACTCATCCATTCCCTCACCGAGCACGAATCTTTCCTTAGGAAGGCTAACACTTTGTCTAAGCCTTGCTGCTGACGTCCCTGGGACGAAAAGCTCGAAAAGCCACTGAATCCATCTGAATCCCCAGATACACGATGGATTGGGTTGGGACCAGATGTGACTTTTCGAAATTCACCAGTAGTTCCAGGGACTTCACCAACGATTAAGTTGTTTGAAAATCCTTCAGACACCGCGTTTGAGTGGAGGCATGAACGAGCCTGTCGTCCTTCGAAGATAACAATTGCGAAGGAGAAGACTGAGGGGCCGCAGGCATGAAACTATTCTTCAAAAGAGGCTCGAAGCCATCGAACCAAGACCTTCTTCTCAACTGACACACGTTCGGGAAGATGGTAACCGTGCTCTCTAGACAACCTCTGGCGAGCTGCATGAAATCTAGAGAGCAAGGCAAACTGGCGAAAGAGCGGAACGAGGAGAAGGATAAGGGACTGCCTGGACTCTTGATTGGCAGCCTATCATCCTTCCTCTCGCGATGTGGCTTTGCCTTTCTCACTGCAATCAACAAAAACAAGTTGTTGTTGCAAAGACACAATCATCCTTTTCGATGGAGAACATTCCTTTCTCAGGCAAAAGGCTGATCCTTTGAGAAGACGATGGGCGAGGGGAAGCCCTCCTCCTTCTCACATGGACCGCCAAGGATATATCTTAGGAGCGACCGAAGCGCTCAAAAGCATACTCATCGAAGAACGTCCTCTCCGGTGAAGATCGCAACACAGCAGAAGAGAGAGGACGTGAAGCGTCCCCCTCCCTGAGACATACATCATACATCTTAGCTCTCTTTTACTGCGGAAAGCCTTCCAATTGCCCAGGAGACGACTGCAAAGCAGAAGGAGCTAACGGACGAGAAAGCGTCCCCCTCCGAGGAACCAAAGACTACGGCCGCCTGTGCGACCGATAGGCGTCTTCGTTCTCCTCAGAGGGAGCGAGACCCCCTCCGAGAGTTCCAACTCCTGCGCGGGGAGGACGTCTCTGAAGACTAAAGTAATCTTTCAAGATTTCAAATTCTATGAGATTATGAGCCATGACATCACCTATAGACGAATCTTGACTATGAGAGATGTTCAGAATCATTTTCTAGATCATCTATGCTATTCCAGTTTGTCTGCAGGAAAAACTGGAGAGGTGTGAATTTCAGTCTATTCAGGGAAAACAAACTTCTCCAGCGAGGAAATGGTCCCCAACTGCAATTGCATTCATTCTTCCTTGCACGAGCATGTTTCCTTCCCTAATAAGGCAGCGTTTCACTTAAACAGGAGTAATTTGAAGACACTGTAGAAGATTGTTTCATCTTCTTCCTAAAGTCTCCTTCCTGAGATCCATTACTATTCTCTGATTCTCGGCGAATGTCTGAAGAAGCATTACGTTGGCGTCCATCCAAGCGTCCTGCCGAGCGTCGCGCTCGGCGCTGTCGTATTTGGCAGCGGAAGGAGTCCCCTTCATAATCGAGCAAGGACGTCTCGGCGAGCTAATTGACTGCATCTCTTGCACATCATTCTTGTTTCGAGGGAAATCATGTGTGCTATGCCGCTGTAGACTCGGACAGAATCTGTTACCATGCGGTAAACAGAACCGAAAAGGTCTAATACATATATATATATACATACACACTATACTTACACATATATTATCTATATATATATATATCTTATATATATAGATATATATATATATATATATATATAGTATATATATATATATATATATATATAAGTACACATACACATTCATATATATATACACTTCTACATACACACATATATATATATTTATTTATTTATTATTATTATTATTTTTTTTTTTTTTTATGAAAAAATTCTCGCAAAGTGAAGATGTTCAGCATGTATGCTAGAATTCCCCTCAACCCGAGGCTAAGGCAGTGATTGTAGGGTAGAAATACGGTTAGTCCGTCAATCCCGCAGGAGAGAGAGAGACGTAACCTACTGCGCATGGCAGACAATCAGATGGAACTGAGCACTGGCATTACGCCATTAGTGACAGCAGACTCAGAGAACGTTCGTCGTTCTCGCACTGCTCTGCCTGAGTTGCCACCTACACCATTCCTACGAATGAATAGGTTTACTACCATTATAGAGCAGAAACCAAAATCCATCAAACTGATATATTTAAGCGAAACTGAATTTGATAAATATAAAGCTAACTTGGTATTGTCCTAACTTCTTCTTCCTAGCTTAAACCCATTTTATATGGGGTCGCCATGGTATTGTCCTAACAATACCTTAAATGTTTAAACAAAAATAGGGAAACCGGCAACCCCTGAATAGTTGCAGGGAGAACCGATTAAATGTAATAAGAATAATCGTACTCTCGGTTGTACTCCGTAGGAGTAACTTGGTATGAGTATATAACTTGAACCATACAACCGTTGATAGTAATATGACGTAAGGGCAAAAATAATATTACTATGATACAACATCGCTTGTTCACCTTTACCCGGCAGATATATATATACATATATCTGACTGGTAAGTTTTATGAACAAACGTAGAGTATTTTAGACACTTGGACAGCTACCTCCCTACTACATTCTGCCTCACCGAGGTAGGGAGAGCATCATGCGGTAGTGTTTTGGTCAATGAGAAATTCATACGCTTACGCGATAGAATGAACACTCATGGCATTATCACTATACTTCACTACACTACTATAACTTTCCAATGCAAACATGATTCCAGGCTACGCAAAGATTTAAGAATCACAGATAGGGTATTACCCTCCAAAGACACTATTGTAGGGCCCGAAGGCATCACAGGTCTTTGGAGGGATAAATTCTACTGGACGGGTAACTTGTGTTACACGCCTGGAGGAAGACCTCCTTACACTATCACGTTCTAGTTTTACGTACCTATGATTCATAAGCCTTCCACGCAGAATCAGACATATTTTCACACTCGTGCAGCGCTCATCAAACATACAAACATTTTGTTCCTACAATTCGCGCACACTGTATGAGGGTGTCTACCGAAGTTTTCGGTAGCCTAACCTTGCATTCTTCCACACAACATACTCTGGCCTAGTCGAACTAGATCCAGACATCGTAAGTTTAAGGAAAAATCAAGCCAAAATAAAAACAATCCACAATTAGCGTAATGCCTAACCACCGATCCTAATCAAATCCAACCAAAAATCAATCGGGATACTCAAGTGACCAAAAGAGTTCCAAAATCCAATGACGGAGGTGCAGAAACACTTGTTGTCTGCACCGGCGACAGAAAAATTTCTGACAGAAAATGGGAATGGTTCCTTACGCCCGCCTCCCAGCGGCGGGAATGGTACTACCACCTGGCCGACCATGCTGCGTGTGCCGGGAGTTTTGAAATTCTGTCGGACTTCGGAGAATACAGCTATATATATATCTGGCAGGTAAGATTCATGAACAAAAGCACCGTTTCCTACTTTCATGACGAATAACTCAAGTCCAGTAATTATCCAATTTGACGGGCATGTACTGATTTCTTCTGATAGGAAATCATTTACAGTCATTAAAGACTTAGATAAACTCACTCACTGTTCAGAAGCCATGAATAATAAAATTTGTACAGCTGACTCTTTTGAATTCTATCTATATCAACGGATTCATGTGAGTTAGGGATAAGTGCTAAACGGCTTCTCTCTCTCATACAAGCGAAGGTTTTTGTCTGGGAAAGGGGAAAAACTTTATCCCTTTTTACGGTAATAAATTTAATTACAGGATGAATAATGGTTCCTGGATCCGTTACGATAAAGCCGGATTCAACGTAGTGTGGTCCGGATGGGAACCCACCCAGGCCCCATTATCCCCCCTATCTTTGTGGCAGCTGATGGTGTACGGGACATCTACAAACTACACCGTCAGAGGGGTCAACACGATAATATGTGAGAAGGCGTTTTTGCCGAAACTATACTTTGGGCATCTACAATCATCCCATCACTACCTCTCCCCATATAACACGCGGGTGGCTCATCGTTTGACGCAACTGGCCGAGATGAACCACAGCGTCACCGACTTATGCAGGTGGAGAAAATCTTCGTTACTACATTCTGCTGGCCGTGTTTCAGCGTGACGGCCATATTGGTTATCGCCGTCAACATCTTTGCTTGGCGTAGGCTGAGGCATAAACAGAAGGATCTCCAAGGAAACTTATTAGCCCGTCTAGATGACGTACCCGTTAAACTCAAGTCGTTTGAGTTTAGGGCCGCCTGAAACTGGCCACTTCATTTTGTGCCTAGGGAAATTGTCTGGAATTGGGTGTGTGTGAAAAGCGGTCCGTATGCTGGCAAAAATGTAGGACAAGAAAGACTCGCGCCTTTGCATTTGAACAGTAAAGTATCTCCCGGGCCCAACCTAATAAAATATTATAGCCCATCTTATACATTAATATACTCCTAAAGGTATTTTTCAGGCACCTAATAAAATATATCAGCCCTATATATTGCATTTGTGCACAATTACACAGTTATACTATTATACCATTGTACAATTATATTTATCTATTACAAAGAGTGACAAGTACTCTTTAACAATTATCCATGATCATGCTATAATCTCTGTAGTAACCACTATTCTTAATCAGGTTACCTATTATCATATTAATCATGTATACATGTTAATCTTTTGATTTTTACCTTTTTATTATTTTTTGGGTACCTAATCATTATTATTACCAAACAAGGATCTAGATTTTCCATGCATTTATCTTTGTTTATGAATATGTCAAAAAGGGTATGTAACAGAACCTTTTTATGCATTTAATCACTTATTATGTTTATACATAGACATATGTTACAAGCACGCTCCTAAGAAACAATGTTTCAAGTAACTTTTGTTATTCAAGGCTTGAATAGGTAGCAGTCCGAGCCTAATGTAATAAACATTATTTCAGATTACAGTATCTGTAAATAAAAACCCATGACCTGAGGTCATGGCATTAGGAGGGTCCTACGTGACCAAAGCAGATCTAGATTACGCTATGCGCTGTCTGCAGTAGCCTGGTTTAGCTCTGTGCGTTGTCAACATTTTATATTAATGATAACTGTTTGCACAACAACTTCCATGGGAGCGGTTGACCTGTTAACCTACGCCGGAAACTTGTAAACTTCCGAGCGGCGGACATACGTATGTTTTTATATGAATCGCTGAGATAGCTAATGTTCCGCTATCGACGTGATGCTTTAGAATGGCAGTTCCGAGCCAGCCTTCAAACATATCGGTCTCCCAACCGATCTGCACATCTTAGTATGGAGTTACAGAATAAAGTTGTTATCTCTGTTCAACTTATCTGTTTGAATCCTCTCCTTTAGTTAAGAAGAACCACTCTACTAAGATATCACAAGGAGATGGGAGGAACCAGAAATACTTACGAATGACAGTCGTAAGGAGAAAACAAAAAAAAGTCTTTCGCAAAAGCGAAGAGACTTAGACCGCGAGTTTTGAAATTCTGCTGTGACGTCAGAGACTATAGCCATATGTAACTACCAGGTAAGTTGTATACGTAAAATTAACTTTTGGATGAATGTGGCACACAGTAGGTTGTGGTATCAAAGAATCTTTGCAGCAACCCTCTACCCCACAGGTACTACATTACTTCCAGCCTTTTACTGGCGAGCCAGTTTCCTTGGTCTCATCTTACTAGTAATCCAACTCCTTCAATTTCTTGCTTTAATTTTCATTTCTAATTTTTAAAACTAAATACTTCTACAAGTTTAAATCACTGGCTTGGTTAACCACTTTAATAATACGTACTGTAATAATAATGAAAAAAAATATATATTAATAACACAAAGTAATACTAATAATTTGTGGCATTATTATAACATTAAAGAACCAATTAAGGGAAATAATTTAATTTGTAAATAAATAACAATGTTACTGTTTACTTAATAAATGTATATATACCAAAATGAACTGAAACCTCCAGTACATCAATCAGATCTCTTGAAAAATATTCATGCTACTACAATACAAGTTTAGACATGCCTCTTTACATTTTGGAAAAATAGAACTCTTGAACCCTTTCAGTATGCATGCAAACACACAGATGCAATACATAAATGTATATCAGTAATTAAATATAAAAACTAAATAAAAAACCTAAACTTTCCTTTTATGATAAAAAAATATTCTGATAAAAAAATATTCCAAGTCAAAAAAAGGCCATCAAACTGAAAGTTTATCGTCTGTTGTTTGTTTTTCCATCACTCATCTCATCACTGCTGCACGGCATCTCACTCTTATGCTAAAAAGGAAAAATAAAAATAATGCATCACTATGGCTTCTCACTAGGCTCAATTAAAATCCAAAAAGAAAAACATTTTATGAATAAAAAATATCCAAATTAATAAAACATTATAATAAAAGATTTTAAATTAACCCAATAATCATATAAATGTTTAATATCATGCTCACATTGTTCCCTGGATCAGTAGTCTTTCTATATTTAGATAGAACAAAAAACTGGAAGTATTCCACATAGCAAACCCTTTGGATCCTCGGGTATTACACTGATAAATTACTTAGCTTTTTTAATAACTGTACACATGTAATCAAGTTCAGTACAGGCAGCCCCTGGGTTACGACGCGGTTTCCGTTCTTGAGACGCGTCATAAGCCGGAACATTGTAAAAAATCCTAAGAAAACCTTACTTTTAATGCTTTGGGTGCATTGAAAACTATGTAAACTGCATTCTTATTGCATTTTTCATAAAAAAACTTCAAATATTGATTATTTTGCATTTTTGGTGTCATATTTCATCTGCCAGATGAGTTGTAGGCGTCGCAACCCTGGAAATAATGTTTGATGAATATAATTGAAAAGCGCCTTAACCTCGGAACATCGTAACCGGAACCCGTCGTAACCCGGGGACTGCCTGTATATCCTAGTTATACCGGACTGCTGAGCTGATTTTTTAAACAGAATCTCCTAGGCTGGCCCAAAGGATTAGATATTTTTACGTGGCTAGGAACCAATTGGTTACTTAGCAACGGGACCTACAGCTTACTTACTGTGGAATCCGAACCACATTGAGAAATGAAAATCCATCACTAGAAATAAATTCCTCTGATTCCTTGTTGGCAGAGTGGGTCCCAGTCTTCTTAGTGAATCCATAATAGCACACAGAAGGCACAAACACTCAAAAACATAAATAAATCAGTCAAAACAAAGAAACCGGCTTGGGCAGGAGGACAGTAAATACAAACAGCCACACTCCAAGGCAGCGCATCACATGATGCAGACATGGTCAAGTGACCAGTCTTCACCTTGGATATGCATTGTTGCCGGATGCCACAGATTCTACATTGCAACCTTGTCGGTTTTTAACCAGTTTCCAGCTGGCGCTAGAAGATTATCCTATTGTTGAGACCAAAGGTTTGTTCTGCATATAAACAAATTGGGTATTTTAGCCTTTTAGAGGCTTTTCTTAATATGAACAGAAATAATTTGTGACCAGAGTAGGCAAAACCTAGTTTCATTGACAGTATACTTTTTAAAAATTGCATGTTTGGTCAGGAAATAGATTATGAAGTTGTACAATTGTTTTTGGACTTTTTTCCCTCATATTGGAGTTGCAGCAAACCCTTCATTCACTATTCCTTGACAGGAATTGTAATGACATCTTCTGTAATGTGCTGGTTTTGGCAAAGTTACCATTTCAATTCACAATGAAATAACAGTGTTGCAGGTAAGACAATAACAACAACACAGGTAAGAATGATGCATTTATGTATTAAGCTGAAAAGTATTTCATGAATTTACCTTTTTGTGTGGCTGGCATGCAGGAAATTCTTGTACAGTAGTATTGAGTTTGGAAAACTTCATGAATTAGCTTTTTAAGAAAGTTATCCAGGTGTATAATTTTAAATTCAGATGAGCAAATTCCAAGTCGAATCGGATCGACTCCTTTTCCATTGGTTATAAGCTGTTACATATGTCTATAATCACCACTGAACTAAGCTTTGTCTTGAATAATGATAGTCAACAAATGAGAAGGAATTCATTTTACTTATCTGCGGATTATGCCATCACTTACAGAAACTTCACTATACAATCATGACCCATTCAAAAATGAGAGATCACTGAAAATTCCACTTCATTATGCTTGAGATTTATGGTATATCTTTAAAATCAGATACATCAAGGGTACCTCAATTTTATTCATCAAAGAAACAGAAGCATGACCTGAGGTCACAATTGGAGGCTACAGTATTGGTTTTAACATCAGAAAAATCAGTGAACAACTAATCAAAGCAATTAGCAGACTTGTATACATTACTATCTGCTCACTGCCAGATTCAGTGGTCAAAATCTCTAAGTTATGGTGACTGATAGGAAAACCACTCCATGGTAAACACTGAAATTGTCAACAAACATAAAGGATGCTTTTCAATCAACTTTCTGCATCTTATTCAAGATCATAAAAGTAAAAAACAGTATCATCTAAGTCTGCTTTGCAGTAGCTGTAACACAGTTGTTATGTCAACCACAAACCTTTACAACCTGGAATATGTAAGACCATTTATGAAATGGAACAAAATTTTGGCCAACGGCCAAGTACTCAGACCTATGAGGTCATTCAGTGCTGAAATTGAGAGTAACAGGAAGAAAACCTTGCAGCTGCACTGTGAAATACCTGTTCGGAGAGGGTGGAAGTTAAGATGGAGGAAAGTGAATATGTGTGGATGTACAGTAAAAGGAATAAAGGGGGTTGCAGCTTGGGGGTGGGGGCCAAAGGCCCCATAAGAGATGCACTGACAGCACTAACCCCTATGGAGATAAGACCATTTATGATTATAATTGGTTTGTATAAAATGTTTCATAGAAATAACAATTTTTGAGTTTTCTATAAAAGAAAACCTTTGAGAAGGATTTTTTCTGTCCATCCCATCCACCCTCAGATCTGGAAAATGACTGGGATTAGAGCGCTGCAAATTCTTACGTTGATCATCCACCCTCCAATCATCAAACATGCAAAACTGCAACTCTCTACCCTAAGTAGTTTTGATTTTATTTAAGGTTAAAGTTGACCATGATCGTATGTCTGGCACTGCTATGCATGCCAACAACACAGGCTATCAAAAGGATGTGGCTGAAAGTTTTATGGGCCACAGCTGAGAGTTCCACAGGTTGTGACAGTTTCTACAGCATTCATTATACAGGCCATTTTTTGACCCGTTTTGTCTTGATCAGAATTTATAATCTTCCATGTCACCAACACCTGCACTTCTTCGAGCTTCCTTACATCTTACTGGCTTTACACAAAAATCGTCTGCATTTCTCCTTACTGAAATAATTTAAAACCACACCTACTTAGCTGGCTATCAGCTCTCATAGGGTTGGCCAAAAGTTGCTCATACAAACAGCAGTCCATTGCTGGCATAAAACACCAGCTTATTCAAACAACAGTCTTGTTAATATCTTGAATACTTCTTCACCATTGTTCCAGCATTAACTCACTTCACTTTCAATATGATTGCTTAACTTCTGATTTTCCTGGCAAATTTTTTACCCGTCCTGCGCAAACTTAATGGTTTCTCGGTAAACTTAATTGTTCCCCGGGATCTTGTTTGAGGGCCCTCATACACACACTCAGTTACACCGCCATCCACTTCTCCCAGACCACTTCCAGTCAGACTCCCATTTTCATCTCCCTAAATACTATCCTCCCAAATCCCACTCACTATCTCATCTACTCCTTGTAACTCTTGTCCCAATATCTCTCGTAACTCTGCCACCAAATCACTCACCTCATTTACATTCCTGCCAAACTCCTGAAGAGACTCATTCATACTGCCAACCACGTCCTTACTACCCGATTCCCTTCCTGCTGAAATCTCACTAAACCCTGACAATTCAAACCCACACACACTATGAGCATCATTCCTCCCCTCAAAGTCATCCTTATTACACGCCTTATCCACCATTTTTACCCCTCCATCATGCAGTTCACGTTTCTCCCTTTCATTCCCTTTCCTTACCTTCTTCTGCTTTCTTCCATACTTAACCAGCACTAACTGCCAATCTCCCAGACCCATTTGCTCACTGATGCTCGGCTCACATTTTATTTAACTCCAACCCACACTTATCACATTCTCCTGAACACACTGTCGCATACTAGAGGACCCACCCAACTGAATCCCCTTTTCCCTTAGTTTCCAGAATTCCCAGCCTGACTCACCCTCTTACACCTACACACAATCGCCACATGACCTTCCATTCCACATTCAACACATTTCACATGCTGTTCTTTACACATCCTAGCATAATGCCCGTTCTTCCCGCAGTTGCCACAAACCACGTTCATACAGGTACCCTGACATCCACAAGTATGTGTCCTACCTGTCCCCACCTGTAACATTTAATATCCCTATCTTTCTTACACTCGCTCACTAAATGCCCCGTTTGCCCACACCAGAAAGCATGCTTCTAATGCCCACCAACATTCATTCTTCTTGTGTCTTTTTTATATTGTTTGCTTAAGAGTTGTTGTGCCTGTGTCCGGCGTACCAACATCTATAACACTGCTGCTCGCTCACAACTAACGACCCTACTCTTCTGACACTCCCACTAGACCTATCTCTTTTTGGGCCTAACTACCTCACGTTCTTGCTCTAAACGCTTCTATCATACCACATCGGCTGCCATTCGCCTTGGCCCTTCCAAAACTGCCTCCCTATAGCTCTTAAACTTTGGTTATAACCTCGGTTACTTCAGTCCTAACACTAACACTTCTACTCTCTTTCATGCACCCATCTAACTCGTAATCCTCGACTATTTCTAAAATATGACAAATTTTCTAAGACAATTTGTATTTTTCATAGCTACAAACCTGAGGTCTTAACAATAGAATAATTTCTAGTGCCTAGCTTGATCCGGTTAAAAAGCAGATGCAAGCAGGGAATCTTGTGATATCTGGCAACACATGCGTAGATCTGGTGAAGAGTGGTCAAGGACCACACATCTACGCCAGTCTTTCCCAACTCAGGATGACTTAACAAATAGAGGGGCGGCTAGAGTGGGAAGTATAACGTTAGACCTCAAGTTTGTAGTCATGAAAAATACAAATTGTCTTAGAAAATTTGTCATTTTGTTCATACGCGAATAAACCTTCGGTCTTAACAATAGGATAGACTCATACTTGGAGGGAGGTATAAGATATCCTAGACCAGCTGGGGGCCTACCCACTGGTCCAGCTCTCAAAAGAAATAGTTCTTGGAGAGGGACTGAAGCCCATTGAGAAGCTAGATAAACGGATATCTAACCACTCAGAAACCTTAGTGTCGTACAATGATATACTATGGGATAACCATTGTATAGGGAACCAAAGAGAAACTTTGACTGTCCAATAACAAACCAAGACACCAGGGTTTGTATTACTCCCGACTCCTCCTTGCCAAGGAGTGGAGCCTATGCTACCAAATAGTGGGTAAGATATTGTAAATTGCACGACCACACTACAAGTATGACTACCTTACTCACCTGTATCAGACCAGTCCAGCAAAATACATGCCTATTTCTTAAACCGCCTGAAGGAAGAAGGAAAGGTACAAAAGAAAGGAGACCAGCCAACTTACTCATTCTCTCATCCACACAATTATCTTAGGTAAGTACAAGGTGCCCCCCTGAAGGGTGAACTATGAGTTACACAAACCTGTTGGGCAGCCACCACAGGACCCAGGGAAAACATGTTCATAGATCCGTGGGCAACATCCTTCAGATAGAAGGAGGTGAACGTGGACTGGCGTAACCAAGTACCAGCGCTCAGCACTCTATGTACAGCCAGGTTCTTTTTGAAAGCCAGAGAAGGACCAATACCTCTAACGTCATGTGCTCTAGCCTGCACAGACATGGTGGTGGAATCATCAAGAGTCAAGTATGCCTGTCCCATGTCTTCCTATATCCAAAAAGAGATAGTATTCTTAGACACCTCTTTCTTTGTACGGCCTGTGCTAACAAAAAGCCTGTGGCAGCCTTGTCTAAGGTGCCGAGTCCTTTTAAGATAGCAACGCAGGGCCTGGACAGGGCACAACAAAAGCTCTTGAGCAACACCACCCACAAGGTCAGTCAGTGATGGAATGGAAAACGAAGTGAACCTGTCATCATGCACCGAGGGATTTTGGGCCTTGGCCACGAATTGCGGGACAAACTCGAAGGACACCGACTTCCAACTCCTGGTGTGCTTCACCTCATAACTCAGACCGTGGAGCTCTCCTACCCTCTGGGAGATTCCAAAGCCAAGAGGAAAACTGTTCTTGAGCGTCAGGCTCCCTGTCAGATGAGCGACGCAAGGGCTCATAGGGGACTACTTAGTTAGCTCTTAAGCACCAAGTAAACATAACAATTTGTCGAAAATTTTATTTTTCCTAACTATACAAACCTGAGGTCCTTTAACAATAGGAAGGTACTTAGCGGCAGCTGAACTGGTCGTAAGCTTCGAACAAGGGAGTTCAGCATTTAACTGCTTGTCCGGCAGTTGGGGGTCAGCTCGACTGCGAGGAGAGGAGTCACTTTGCTTTAGGCCCAGGAAACGCAAAGTGAGGGGTGGCACGAGGTGGGACTATGTGTAAAGGACCTCAGGTTTGTATAGTTAGGAAAAATACAATTTTCGACAAATTGTTATTTGTTCCGATACGTAATACAAACCATCTGTCCTTTAAAAATAGGAAGACTCACTTATTGGTGGGTGGAATCTGAGTCTTATGAACAGACTGGTGTTCGTCCCACCTTGGTTACCTCCCTGGTCGTAAGAGCAAAGGGAGGGATCCTAGCCTATGCCCAGCTGATCTGGGTGTGCACCGCAGGATCAGTGGTCAGACTTCTGGACCAAGTTTATAAGAGGGACGCAAGCATACCTCTTATAAATAGCAAAAACACAAGAACTAGTTCCTACTTCAAGAGCCAAAATGAAGTCATGGGTTTGTCTCTTGTTGGCTTCCACTCACCCCCCTTGTTGGGGAGTGGTGGATATATACTCCTATCCCTACTGAAAAGGATAGGATGGAGCTCAGTCGTGTAGCTTACCTGCATTTGCTTCCTGTTCAGCGTAGTGACAACCGCGGCCCTCTGCCCACAGGTAGAGGAGGAAGAACGAAAGAGGAAGAGAAGCCAGTCACACTCTTTCAATCGTCCATTCATGCAGTCACACAAGGATGTGATGCTGTTCTGTCCGCTTGGGTGCTGAGTAGACTACACAACTTGTTGAGCAGCCACCACGGGTCCCAAGGAAAAGGTGTCCAATGACCTGTGAGTAATATCCCGAAGGTAGAAGGAAGTGAAGGTGGTCTGTTTGGCCCAAACCCCTGCCTTCAGAACCTGCGCCAGGGAGAAGTTCTTGCGGACCAATACCTCTGACTTTGTGAGCTCTCGGACGAAGGGTACGGGTGTCGTCCCTACCATCCGCGTCGTACCCCCTCCTGATCACCTCACGCAGCCAGAAAGAGTGTTCTTGGAAACTTCTTTCTTGGTAACCCCGGTGCTAACGAAGAGGCGTCGACACTCAGGCCTAAGGTGTCGAGTTCTCTTCAGATAGCGCCGTAGCACTCTCACAGGACAAAGCAGCATCTCATCCGCATTGTTATCAGTGAAGTCCTTCAGGGAGGGGATCATGAAAGACTTGAACCAGTCGTTCCAGGGTGGGGACCGAAGGACTCCGAGTCTTCGCTACGAAGTTCGGGACGAAATCGAGCATCACGGATCCCCATCCCCTGGAATGCTTGACGTCAAAGGAAAGACCATGAAGTTCCCCCTACTCTCTTCGCCAATGCCAGGGCCAGCAGGAAGAGGGTCTTCAGGGTGGGGTGGTTCAAGATCCTGGTCTGACGACTCTCGTGGTTGGCCTCGAAGGGTTTCTCGAGTCAAACTCCTAAGGACGAGAGCACAATCCCACCCCGGGAGCGTGAGTTCCCTGGTTTTGGGCAAGACCTCTTGAAGCTCTTCATAAGGAGGGAGATCTCGAAGGAGGAGGAGATATCCACTCCTCGCAGTTTAACGACTTAGGGCCAGGGCGGCTCTGTATCCTTTAACTGCAGAGACCGGACCGAGGAGCTTCTATCGGCGAAGGAAAACTGAGGAAATCTGCTACCTGCTGAATAGTGGCTCTGAGAGGAGAGAGACCCTGTCCACGACACCAACCACAGAAGAGGACCACTTCCCATGTAAAATACAGCTGCAGAGTACTGTCTGAGGTACCCAGCATCTCTGTTGCTGCGCTGCGAGAAAAGCCTCTCACTCATAAGAGATAGTGGATAACAGCCAGCCGTGAAGACACAGGGACTCGACCGACCGGTGGTACCGTTCTACGTGTGGCTGGCACAGAAGGCTGTGCCAGGGTGAATCTCTTCCTTCCCCCCCAGTGCTTTGGCTGGGTACCAAATGGCTTGAGGCCATTTGGGCGCCACCAGTATCATCCGAAGATTCGAGGTGAACAGCGCCCTGCCTGATCACCTTGAGAATCAGACAGAACGGGGGAAAGGCATACACGAAGAGGTTGTCCCACGGGTGTTGAAAAGCGTCCTCTGCAGCTGCTCATGGGTCCGGCACAACCGAGTAGAAAACCTCGGTTGCCTGGGTCTTGGCTTCACGGCCACCCGCGGGTGACCGTACACTCGGTACCTCTCGCGAACGAGAGGCCGAGACGGTACCTGGCGCCGAGGCAGAAACTCTGGCGCCAGGCGAGGAGGTACCGGTGTTAGCCGGCGCTCCTCCGGTCCCCGTCTTCTTCCTTGCGGAAGGAGAGACGGGCCCAGTTCCTAAAGGAACAGGACCAGCGGAAGTCCCAACCATCCCACCGGAGTGAGACGGACCCTTTAGAAGTCTCGGAGCGAGCCTTCTTAGGGGGTGAGGAGGCTATCTTCGTCTTCCTCGGCTGTGGGGCCTTAGAAGTCGAAGGGGAAGCGGTGGCAGACGACGATGAAGAAGAGGATGAAGACAACGACGACACCTTCCTCCTCTACTTCTTCTTCATCAGCTTCCTCAGGACCACCGTCAGGTTTTCTATCCAGGATGGAGCCGGGGCAGTTGCCGAAGCAACAGGGCCCGACTGCACCTGTCCGGAAGGACTGGGGTGGGGGCAGCAACACCACGGGCAGGAACAACAGCGGCAGGAACTGGTACTGGTACTGGAGCGACAGCAATCTCAGGAACAGGAGGCGGGGCAGGAACCAGCGGCATCCTCTGTACTGGAGGCAGGTCCAGGGGAGAGCTCTTGGGACACCGGAAGTCAGGGGCTGAAGCAAGAGCGGCAAAACCAGGTGGCGGCGTCACAGCATACGTCTTCACCTCCGGCAGCAGTGCCTGAACAGCAGCTGTCGGGGTTACCATGGCAACGTGCTGGGTATACGCCAGGTGCGGTGGAGCAGCATAGCCAGGCGTGGACACCATCGAGGTTGTCGTGGTGGTCGGGCCGTGAGTTACCGGCCTGGCCCCTCTCGCTAGATGACTCAGCAGCCCCTGAACAGCGAGTACCAGGCCCGGCCGAGATCATCCCCAGTGGCAAGCAGATCTGAAGAAGGAAACAGAGTCGGGTTAGTAAGTGGGGGGTTTCCCCTTGCCCGGGGGGGGGACAGTTCCCACCCCGAGTGAACGGACGACCCCGAATACAACTGAATGTTGGGGTACCTAGCCCCCTCCTCCACGCTCGACTGGTCGAGAGAGGAGAAGGTGTGGCAGTAAAGAAACACAGACTTGGTTTTTTCTTCTTTACTTAAAAAATGATATATATATAATGGATACAGACACACAACGATCCTTGGGTGGAGAGGTAATAATGTCCTACAGGGCTTGACTTCAACTAACTCCACATACTCCTCACTCTCCAAGAGAACATCTTAAATAATCATTGACAATCAACAACAAGTAATATACAAACTCAACTAGTCATAAACGGTCATTTACACCTCTTCCTTAATAACCCACAACAACAGAAATACCTTTATACATAAACTGTCCAATTAAACCCAAACAGTAATTAACAGTTTCAAACAATAATTATACACTCCCCCCTGAATTACATTCACATATATTACAAACTCTAGCTCTTCTAACTCTTGTTGAATGTCTTGGAATCGCGTTGCACTCAGCAACAGTGCCTGAATCTTCCTCTTCCCCCTCATCTTCATGAACAGGAAGCTGTATAAGAAGCTCCTCATCCTCAGCATCAGTAGTTTCCTCACTCAATATCAATCCTTGTGAAGAACACGAACGAAGATCTCTAACATGGCGTGGAACTCCATTGACTTCAACAGCTTGTTCTGACAAAACTCTCGTAACCTTGCCTCTTTCAAATTGCATATTGCATTGCATGTTGGATGGTTTTACCCACACCTCATCACCTGCTTTGTAGGGGCCACTCACTGCCACTTTGTCATTGAGCATGGATCCACTCCTCGGACCCTACAGGGTAAGAATACAGCATACTGACAGGGGCAGTCGTTGAGTCGCAGTCATCACGAGGCATCAAATTATACAGATATACAGCCTCTGCAATGCTGCAGCCTTTCCTTGCAGCAATGACTTTAACAGTTCGATGGCATCTCTCAGCTATACCATTTCCTGATGGAACATAAGCACATCTAAAAGTAAGATGCACACACCACTTTTTTGCAAAGTCAGCAAATAGTTTGCTACGAAAAGCAGGGTCATTGTCAGTTAACAGTTTCCTCCGGCGCTCCTCGTTCATAGAACACTGTCTCAAGTTGCCCGATGATTGCTCTCACTGGTCTGAAAATGGAGCCGACGCCAGATGGCAAATCGAGATGGTCCACAATCAATGAGAGTAAGATACGGCCGTCCATCATAGTGAGTAATATCCATGCCAACTCTCTGCCACACTCTATCCACTTCCAGACTACCCTTCTGCCACTTCACTGGGGCGGGCGGGTCATTGACTGGCATGCCTCACAGCATTTGACAACAGCCTGTACTTGCCGCCTGGTAACTCCTGGATGGACTTTCTTCACAAAATAGAGAGTTCTTCTCACACCCGGGTGACCAGCAGCATGATGGATTCTCCTTAATTCCATCACTAATGGCAGGGACAACAGAAGCACACACAAGTTTTGCATCTTGGTGACATGAACCAAGGTCCCTCAGCCAGCGCTGAGGTACACGTGTCAAACTGTCAGCTTTATTATTGGCAGAAGACACAAGTGTAATAGACAGTGGAGGTCACACTCTTCTATCAGTGACAAGACTATTCCTAGTCTTCTTCTGATGAGCATTTCACTTGCGGCCTTAGTCTTCAATCTGCTTTTTTCCTAAAAGTCCATCTGAAATCCATCTATGCACAGTAGATGAGTCAGTCATTAATTCACCTTTTGTATCTTCCAAGCCAGTGCAAGATTCAATCCTTAATGACTGCATCTAGCTCAGCCATTTGATTGTGGCAAGAGTCGTTCTTTCCGCAGCCAGCTGGCATCTTCCACAATGGAACCATTTACTTCCACTGCAACACCAAGCGCAAGAGAACTAGCATCCACCCAGATCTTGAATTTGTCACCGGTGACATTCCACTGTCCTCTCACAGGGTCATCCTTCTTAACCTTCTCCAGAAGTTCCTGCAAAAGACATTTTGATGTAATCATCATTAATGACGTCGTCCCATCCTTCAGTGACTTTATTGACTCTTCTCTGATGAATGCTACCGCCACTCGCAGCCATCCACAAACAGGTGGGAATGGCCTAACAGTCTACCACAGTATGAGAACACTGCTCGCCGAGTCAATTGTCTGGTGCATCGCCCAGGTCATTGTCCCTTTTCCAAAAAAGACTCCCCTGCTCCCCCC